>NW_010538132.1:5038-41084 GCF_000687285.1 Phaethon lepturus | reverse complement strand
TGGCAGCTGCTGGCACACGCGCTGCTGAGCCGCTTACGCTAGCTGGCAGGGAAGACCCAAAGGAGAAGGGGATAGTCCCCGTGTCTCCTTTACCAGCTAAGAAGAAACATTCAGGCGTTTACTTGAAATGGATTCAGTCGTTGAACCTCACTCCGTCACATAAGCTCCTGGAGAGCTCAGCTGCCCGGGGGACTTTCAGGATGTTTGGAAGGGACTGGCCTCCCTCTGTTCAGCCATCTAGAAGTTGCACACATAGTCACGGTAAATTTTCCCACGTGCTATATATTTTCACTGGAGAAAACTTGAACAACAGCCTAGGTGGATCCCACCGTATTTTCTGAATGGCTTTTTGTGGATAGAGACACTTCAGCCATGGCTGCTTCCAGTTATGTGCGGTAAAACGTGTATGGGCCTAAGGATCCCTTGAAGAAGCCTTTGGATACTGCATCTACCCAAATACCAGTTGGATTACTCAGGATTTTTGTGCATCGTTCTTTGAAACTCAGGCAAAAGCACCCTGTTGTATGTTAACTTAATTTCTATATGTGCCTTTGTAAAGTCTTCCTAAACACAGAGCACCAAAATTCCCCACCACGTCTCAACCAGCCTTCAGCTTCTTCTCCAAAAGACCAGGAGTCTCCCATAGGTCCAGCGTTGTATCTGCCAGCACTGGTGGTTGTCTCAGGTATCACAGGGCATCTCAAATGGCACTGGAGTCTTGGGCTCATGCAACTAAACTCTGTAGCTAAATACGTTAAAGCATAATTCATGAACCTTGTTTTCTGGTTTAGTTTGGATTTCTGTACCACTGGACCCCTTTTGGCAGGTGAAGTTTTTTTTTTTAATTATGCAATTTTAAAAGAAAATTACATATTTCAGACAACTGGACTTGGCTTTCTACAGGTTTGGAATGAGAAGTGCATTAAAAATTATTCAAAAACCGTTCTATTATCACAGTGACACTAGAGGTGAACTCCAAACATGGAAGGCAAAAGGTCAGTGATACATATTTATATCAGTTCTAGACTTGTACAGAGCTCAGCCAAAAGCATAAAGACACTGTCCAGATAGCCATCTGCAAGCAAATCATTCTGGATGCTGAAATTTGCTTATAACCTAAAGTTAGTATAAGCCTGAACTTTGCTGGCTTGTTTTAGTAAGCCCTGAAAGCTTCCCTCAGTTTGACTCTCCTGAAGATTTAGCCTGTGTCTCTACTTCTTCTTAAGAAAGTCTTTCAGACTTAATGTATATATTTGATTCATGACCACTTTTGTCATTAGCTGAACATATTGCAAATTGTTGTAAAGGTTTTATTCTTACTTTGTACACTGACAAATAAGCCTCACAAAATGTTTCTCTAAATCTTTGATACTACTAGCTCAATATGCAGATGGAGTAAGGGGATACAGTATGCAGGGAAGAATTACCATCTTAATGCGGTTTGTCTCATTAAACAGTCTCACTCAATTAGTTTCACAGATTTTACTTTAAGAATAGGAACACAGAGCTCTAGATATCTGTAGCTAATTTTGGCTTATTTAAAACTAAAAGACCAACCTGCCAAAATATATTTAAGTGGAAGGACAGTAATGAATGTGGTCTTGTATCTTTCAAAAACGTAAGTTTTTGAATCAGGAACTTGCATGAAAATACATTGTTGATTTTACTTAAATAAGAAATGCGTTGGCAATTGCCCCAAGCAAAAAGTGATCACTTCAGCATAAAGCATTTGTTTGTAGTACAAAGGCCCTTGGTGTTCAGACAGTTTAGATTTGTATTATTTCCCCAAAAGTCTGTATATACATTCTGCTTTCTGCCATTGAGGACCTATGATAAAAGCTTGTCAAAGGTCTTGGGCAACAGCACTGTCATTTGCTGATAATGTGAAAGTGTCACCTGCACACAGTGACATTTTATGTGGCTGAATAGAGTTACTTTTCCTAATCTGTTACTTCTTGTTGTGTGAGCTTGTCAAATTCCCCCCAAATTGCACTCTACTCCCTGCATCCTTTGTATGAAAAAATGCCCACAGACTTCAGCAAAACTACATTAAGGATCAACTGAAAATAAAAACGTCTTCAACAACATCTAGTAGCACATGGTTAGGGAAAGGATGCCAAAACAAGGGAAGTGTAGTGATGATTTCCTCAACGTGTCCTCCTATTCCCTGGCAATCTAAGTTTTAGGGACTTTAAGAGCTGGAGGATGCTAGAAGACCCAGTAGACCTTCTCCAGATGCAGTTATTTTTCAAGCCATGTACAATGTTTACAAATAAATGAATTCCATGAAGCGGCTTCCTCAAGTGCAAAAGAGCTGAGGCTGATGTGCTGTAAACAGCAAGAGAGTAAGTGGATACAATCCACTGCAGTACCAAAAGGCAAGATAAATTGGAGTAGTTCACCTAAAAAAGTGAAACTAAGATACTCTCTGTGACCTGGGTAGTTAAGCTAACTTTTCTGCATCATGATATATGAACTAACCGGCTTGTACCAGAGGAAATTCTGCAGTGTGCAATGTAGACATGCTCTAAAACTCAATCGGTGTAATCCATCTCACCAGACTCTCAACGTCTGCAGTGAAACTGCCTCTAATGGAGCCGGGCACCTGCCTGGGAAATAATGGGCACTTTTAGAAAATGATACAGTTGACCTACTTTGCCACGACATGAATCATGCCTCCAAAATACTCATTCCTCACATGGAGCCCATTGGCGGCTAGAGTTCAGATTCTGTTCTCTGTATTTGGTCAGATGAAATGCCACTCCGTTCCCACGTCAAATACAACTCAATCTGCCACATGAAGCAGAAGAAGAGGAAGTGCAAGAAATTAACTTTGTGCCTGGTCCAGGAACACCAACTGAAAGACTTCCACTGACTTTATAACTAGTCCAAATTTGTTGCCTGTGTGTCGCTCTAAATCACTTTCCCAAAACAATTTTCAATAAACTATACTGCTATGGAGAATTTCCCTCCTCCCTCCCCAAGACATCCTGAAATACTGGTATACTCCATATTTTAGATCAAACTTAAACTTGAGGAGTATGGATTTGTGAGGTCTTAATGGTATTTTTAGGTATTTTTCAGTATCAATAACTTTCAGTGAAATGTTGTGCTTTTAAATTACTTGGGATTTTTCTTGAAAGTAATTTTTGAAAGAAATAAATAAATAGTGTTAAAAAAATATTTTAACTTCCATTTATAAACTAGTTTTGAAAAGGGTCTTTTTAAAAGAATTTTAGAATCATGGAATCATAGAATCATAGAATCACAGAATAGTTTGGGTTGGAAGGGACCTTAAAGATCATCTAATTACAACCCCCTCTGCCATGGGCAGGGACATCTTCCACTAGACCAGGTTGCTCAAAGCCCCATGCAGCCTGGCCTTGAACACTTCCAGGGATGGGGCATCCACAGCTTCTCTGAGCAACCTGTTCCAGTGCCTCACCATCCTCACAGTGAAGAATTTCTTCCTAAAATCTAATCTAAATCTACCCTCTTTTAGTTTAAAATCGTTACCCCTCATCCTATCACCACATTCCCTGACAAAGAGTCTGTCCTTATCTTTCCTGTAGGCCCCCTTTAAGTCCTAGAAGACTGCTAGAAGGTTTTGCCGGAGCCTTCTCTTCTCCAGGCTGAACAATCCCAACTCTCTCAGCCTGTCCTCATAGAAGAGGTGTTCCAGTCCCCTGATCACCTTCGTGGCCCTCCTCTGGACTTGCTCCAACAGGTCAATGTCCTTCTTATGCTGAGGCTCTGGAGCTGGACACAGTACTCCAGGTGGGGTCTCACCAGAGCGGAGCAGAGGGGCAGAATCCCCTCCCTGGCCCTGCTTGCAC
The DNA here is from genome assembly GCF_000687285.1 of Phaethon lepturus. NCBI lineage: Eukaryota > Metazoa > Chordata > Aves > Phaethontiformes > Phaethontidae > Phaethon > Phaethon lepturus. The sequence continues at coordinate 37,248 of NW_010538132.1, read as the reverse complement.
GTGGCTTTGGGTGCAGCCCAGGACACGGTTGGCCTTCTGGGCTGCGAGTGCACATTGCCGGCTCATATTCAGTTTTTCATCCACCAATACCCCCAATTGCTTCTCCACAGGGCTGCTTTCCATTCACTCATCAACCAGACTGTATCCAGGACCCTGCACTTGGCCTTGTTGCACTCATGACGCTGGCGCTTAAAGACATGGTTTAGTGGTGGACTTGGCAATGGTAACATTTATGGTTGGGCTCAATGGTCTTAAGGGTCTTTTCCAACTTAAGTGATTCTATGAGGTTTGCACAGTTTGCCTCTGGATGGCATCCCTCCATCTGGAGTATCAACCACACAACTCAGCTTGATGTCATCTACAAATTTGCTAAGGGTGTCCATGTCCCCAGCAAAGATGTTAAATAACAATGGTCGCAATATGGACCCCTGAGGGACACCATTCATCACTGGTCTCCACCCAGATATCGAGCCACTGACAGTAACTCTCTTGAGTGCAACCATCCAGCCAATTCCTTATCCCGTCCATCAAATCCACGTCTCTCCACTTTAGAGACAAGAATGTTGTGCAGAACAGTATCAAACACTTCGCACAAGTCCAGGTAGATTATGTCAGTCTCTCCTGCCTTATCCATCAATGCTGTAACCCCATCATACAAGGCCACCAAATTTGTCAGGCATGATCTGCCCTTAGTGAAGCCATGTTGGCTATCACAAATCACCTCTTTTTTCCATGTGCCTTAGCATAGCTTCCAGGATGATCTGCTCTATGATTTTGCCAAGCACAGAGGTGAGACTGACCAGCCTGTAGTTCCCCAGGTCTTCTTTTTCTCCCTTTTTAAAAATGGGGGTTATGTTTCCCCTTTTCCAGTCACTGGGAACTACACCAGTCTGCCATGACTTTTCAAATAGGATGGATAGTGGCTTGGCAACTTCATCTGCTAGTTCCCTCAGGACCCTCTGATGCACCTCATCAGGTCCTATAGACTTGTGCACATCCAGGTTCCTTAGATGGTCTCAAACCTGATCCTCCTCTACGGTGGGCGGTACTTCAATCTCCCTGCCTTTGGATTGTGTGAATTGAGTAGTGTGGCTAGAGCACATGGTGAAGACCAAGACTAAACAGTTGTTGAGTACTTCAGCCTTCTTCGTGTCAGTTGTAGTCAGGTTCCCTGTTTCACTCATCGCTGGGGTAACAGTTTCTTTCATCTTCCTTTGTTGTCCTGTGTACCTGAAGAAACCCTTCTTGTTTTTTAGATCCCTAGCCAAGTCCAGCTCCAGCGGTGCCTTGGTTTTCCTGCAGTCTCAGGCCATGTCCCTATAATCTCCCCAGGATGTGTATCCCTGCCTTCACAGCCTATACATTTTGGTTTTGTTTTAGTTTGGCTAAGAGGTCTTGACTTAGACAAGCTGTCCTCCTGCCTCCCCTGCCCAACTTCTTGCACATCAGGATTGAGAACTCTTGCACCCTAAGAAAAATGTCTTTAAATATCTCCCAGCTCTCATTAACTCCTTTACCTCTGAGGACAGTTTCATAAGGGATTCCACACACTAGCACCCTAAATAGCCAAAAGTTTGCCTTTCTGAGGTTTGGAGTCCCGACTCTACTTTTTACCTGTCCTGTACACCTCGAGCCTCAGAATTCTACCAGGGCATGATCACTGCAGCCCAGGCTACAGCCTACCCCAATCTTGACCTCTCCGATAAGTATTTCCACATTAGTGAGCAACAGGTCCAGCAGTGCCACTCCTCTGGTCAGGGTCTCCATCAGCTGGACTAGGAATCACAGAATCACAGGATCATTAAGGTTGGAAAAGAAGGAAGTTGTCCTCCACACACTCCAGTAGTTTCCTGGACTGCTGGCCATTTGCTGTGCCACTTTTCCAGCAGATGTCTGAGTGATTGAAATCCCCTATCAGGATCAGGGCCTGCAAGCATGATGCTTCCTGCAGTTGAGGAAAGAACTCTTCATTAACCTCCTCTCCTTGATCCGGTGGCCTGTAGTAGACACCAGCCACAAAGTTTCCTTTGTTGGTTTGGTGTCTAATTTTCACCCATAAGCTCTCGACCTGTGCATTGCTGTTCTTCAAAGACATCTCTGTGCAATCGGTCCCATTTTTTGCAACTCCCCCATCTCTCCTTCCTTGCCTGTTTCTTCTGAATAGTTTAGAGCCGTCAATCGCAGCATTCCAATTGCGCGATTCATCCCAAGTTTCTGGCCATAATTTTCCATCTGGACAGTACAATGGCTACCATCTCCTCCTGATTGTTTCCCACCCTGCATGCATCGGTATAGGAGCAACTCAACTTCCTAATGCCTCAGCAGACCCTTATCTTTTGTGGATAAAGAAATCAGCTCTTTTCTACTAAATAAAAAAAAAAAAAAAGAAAACAGTTTTAGTTTTGTTTCTAATACTTTTTTTTATTCTTTTTCAGAGTCCTAAAATCAATTAGGAACTAACAAAATAATACCTTTTTCAAAAGGATAGTGTGCTATATATTCTTTAATGGAAAAACTTTTTGCTTGTAACATTTCAGTTTTAATGAAGCTATGATTTTCAATAAAAAACAATGTTGATTGATTGATACAGAAAGTTCAACTATTTTTAGCAGAACAATTTACAGTTTCTCCCTTGCATCACAAAAAATGTTGTGTAGATTAGCTTTAGTCATGTTTTAAAAAATACAGATACAAAATTCTGGGATGAAACCAAGGTGGTGTTTTTCATATTCAAGGAGATAAAGTTGATATCCAAGCTAAACTATTACAAAAACACACACAGCTTCTCAGTCAAATATAAAGATAATCCCTAAAGGCATTCTTTTATATTTTTATTGAACAAAAAGGAGGAAGGCACAGGGGGGAAAACAAAGAGATAACCATTGTAATGAAAGCAAGAGGTATCAGTAAATGAGGCAGGGAAAAAATAGCCTACAATCGCCATCATGAAGTACAGATTGTAAAGACCAACAGATGACATCCATATTAAAAAACCCCATACAAATAGCCGGGGACTTGTGAATAAGCCAAATCATCAAATTGCACATGCGGGTCTGTAGGGTTGCGTGTGACCCAGGAGTCAGTTCATTAACCCAAATGACCTACAGTGCTGCAAAATCAGATTATTGTTGAGTCTGCCATTCATCAGCTTTTCTCTCCCTTGAACTTCTGCTTCTATCTGGGAAATAACTGTGCAGATTTAGTGAGAATAAAGGGGTCTGGGGCCTCTTGCTCTTCTTGATAGCAACAGCATGTCTCAGCACAGGTGGAGTTCACAAAGAGAGCCCACCTGATTCTCTTCTGGCCTATTTGATTCCTCAGACAGAGCCCACCCATGTTGTATCAAGGACTTGATTCCTCATAAAACCTTTTCTGGGAAGATCTTCCCTCTGGAAAAATGAGCCATAACTCCTGAATGATGTGAGGGGTCTCACTGACATAATCTGAATGGTTCAACAAATAATCAGAAAGGGCACACACTGGCAATAAATGTTTTTAGGCTAGGAATAAAAAGCACATTTCTAAGCATGGCATGGCAAGCATGAGGGTCTGGAATAGCATCCCAGAAGAAGCATGCAGATGGATTGAGGAGTCAAGAAACATGTCAATTTTAAGATGAACCTTGATGGATTTTGGCTGTGGCTGCTGGTGATACCTCAGGATCTGACACTGTGATCATGAAGTTTCCTTTGAGTCTGGTGTTTTATGTTCCTAGCTTTTTCTGGAAAACCATGAAAAGTTAACTGCTTTAAAGCCTTTCCTCTTAACCACCAGGAAGGCAGAGTGGAGCAGTATGAGGAAAACGGTGTCTTATATTACCTTCTCCCTTAGAATCATAGAATCTTTGGGTTGAAAAGGGCCTACCTGAAAGGGACCTTCAAAGGCCATCTAGTCCAGCCCCCCTGCAGTGAGCAGGGACATCTTCAACTGGATCAGGTTGCTCAGAGCCCCGTCCAGCCTGACCTGGGATGTTTCCAGGGATGGGGCATCTACCACCTCTCTGGGCAACCTGGACCAGGGTTTTGCCACCCTCACTGAAAAAAATTCTTCCTTCTATCTAGTCTAAATCCATCCTCTTTTAGCTTAAAACCATTTCCCCTTGGCCTGTCGCAACAGGCAATTTTGGTGGCCTCCTCTGGACCCACTCCAACAGGTCTTTCCTGTGCTGAGGGCTCCAGAGCTGGACACAGCACTGCAGGGGGGTCTCACCAGAGCGGACCAGAGGGGTAGAATCACACCCCTTGATCTTCTCCACCTCAAATATGTCTCCATTTCCCAGTGTGATTTTAAAACTTTATAAGAAGCAGATTAAATAAACTCATATTTAATAGTTCTTTTTTTTCCTGATTAGTTATTTGTTTTGATCAACTATAGACAACATGTGCGCTGGCAAACTATAAAACACTAATCTGCTGGCTGACTAACAAGACTTATATTGCCATTTTACTGGGCAGAACAAAGATGCAATCTTGTTGTTTTATTAACAATAAAATAAATATATTGCTCCTGAGAGTCTGGAACAGCATGCAGAAGCATGGAGCAAACCCAGGAAAACCAAGAACACTGTCACTCCAACATAACACATGATTTGAAGCCTAATTTAATGTCAGAAACTCAGAAAATAAGACAGAAGGATGACAAAAATAGTGGACTGAGCTCTGTAGGCATTCATTAATATTAGCCATGCTTTTTCCAAAATCCTCTGCTGGTCCTTTGTGAATCCCAGGCTATGTGTTGACTTTTGGGGATTCCAGTCTCTGCTGGCCTGAACCCAGCGAAGAATCCTTGCTCAACATGTCTTGGTAGCGCATCCCCCAAATTTACCGTACTCTTCTGAATGGAGCAAAATTTCAACACACACCAGGCAGGTCCTTAAGCAGGCATGTCTTTTGGATTATCAAATTCTCCAAATTATGATGAAAAGAGGATTGAAAGCTAGGCATGTTGCACACGTATCGCTTTTCAAGGGCAGTTTTGCAGGAAGCTATGCTGACTTTCAGCTGTGAATCCTGAGGATCACTCACAAGGTTCATTCCATCAGTGTCAGACACAAACTCCACCTGAGGGTAGTGGAACAATGCCGTGGTTTAACCCCAGCCAGCAACTAAGCCCCACGCAGCCGTTCACTCACTCCCCCCCAGTGGGATGGGGGAGAGAATCGGAAGGGTGAAAGTGAGAAAACTCGTGGGTTGAGATAAAGACAGTTTAATGGGTAAAGCAAAAGCCGCACACGCAAGCAAAGCAAACCAATGAATCCATTCCCCACTGCCCATGGGCAGGCGGGGGTTCAGCCATCTCCAGGGAAGCAGGGCTCCATCACACGTTAATGATTACTTGGGAAGACAAACACCATCACTCCAAACGTCCCCATCCCTTCCTTCTTCTTCCCCCAGCTTTACATGCTTGAGTATGACGTCATATGGTATGGAATATCCCTTTGGTCAGTTGGGGTCAGCTGTCCCAGCTGTGTCCCCTACCAACTTCTTATGCACCCCCAGCCTGCTCGCTGGTGGGGTGGGGTGAAGAAGCAGAAAAGGCCTTGACTCTGTGTAAGCACTGCTCAGCAATAACAAAAATATCTCTATATCATCAACACTGTTTTCATCACAAATCCAAAACACAGGCCCATACTAGCCACTGTGAGGAAAATTATCCCAGACAAAACCAGCACAAACAACCGCCACAGGAAGGAACTTCTTAAAACATGACAGAAATTTCTTCTGTGGTTGTTTGACTACAGCCTTAATTATGTTTTCCCAATGCACCTGGAAATACCATGTTGCAGATTGAACACCGGCAGAGAAAATTGCATATGTTGTTTCAGCATTTAACATGCTTGATACATTGCTTTGCAAATTGTCGTGGTGCATGCCACGGAGCAGACTTTCTCCCCAAAAGACGCCTACAGAAACTGGGCAGGTTTGCAATGCTCGGTGGACTGTAGAGGTGGCACCAAGCATCTTGGTACATCATGCTCTATTGCACCGTGTGCCCTGTCGAAAAGCCAGCTTATGTTTCTAGGCCAGTGCTGCTGTATGAGCCTACCTGAACCTCTGGTCTAGCAAGCTCTGTGTCTTGAGTCATTTATTTATGAGCTACGCTGGTTGTGGTTCTAGTGTTCCTGCAACCATTGTCAGCTCCAAAATCTCTGCCTTATGTCTACTCTTACTGGCCACATCCCCTGAACTTGATAAGGCTTTTGAGGTAGTGACTTTGTAATCTTATTTTCCCAGCCAATCGCTGTTCAGTCATGCACTGTCCCATATACTCTACAATGTTTTTGCTAATGGTTTGAATTACATCCCCCCTATGTCCCCAGAAATGCATTTTCTGTTAGAAAATCACTGCACTGTGAGGATAAATCAAAATATCAATATTGCAGCATGATCTTAGAAATGTTAAGTCATATTTTCTTGTGATTGCACAATAAGTAGTTCAAAAAGACAGTCCGGAAAAATTATCTTTTCATCCATTTGGAGCTGAGACCCCAGTTTGGAACCCAGATATAGAGTCCTACTCCTGCAGAGAGGATGGTATTGGCATGTAGAGCATCGGGTCTGTTCCTGGCATCAGCTGCACAAATGGCTACGTGGAGGCAGCATTTCTAACACCCATCACAAACACTTAAGGTGGAAAGAACATCAGGCTAGCTCTGAAAAAAAAATCCAAAATTTAATCTTCTGAGAGAAAAAAGAGAAAGATAAATCTGCCAGAGATAATCTCTCCATACCTTAATTTTCATTTCTTCTCTTACCCTTAGCCGGGAATCCAGATTGTATTCTAGTTGTTTATTTTAGCTGAATTAATCTATGAAGGCCCATTTTCACTGTATTTCCATTAGATACAGATGCCATCACTGTGTGCCAGTACATATTAGCAAGCAATTAATCTCCAGAGTTATTATTTCCTTTTTTATTGAAAGCAAATATTCTTGAGTTCAGAAAACTATGTAAAGGCTTGGAGCAGCTTAGCTAAATTCCATGTTAAAGGCACAATGATCTTTGGAAAGAAATTCTCTTTAAAACTACAAGCCTATTCTCCTAGCTAATATAATTTCACCCTAATATAAAGTATGACCTCCCATAGTTTGAGTGTCTTTGCAAGCTCCCCTGACATTATCACTCAAAACCCTTACTCCTTTGTTACCCACTGTTAAAATGAAAAGTTCTTTTTGTGGCACACACAAGCCGGAGGTGACACAATTAAATTAATCTATTTGTCATTAGCAGGAATTAAATGGCAAATAAATTAGGATTGGCAGCCTCTTCCCCAGGGAGCAATACATAAGCTTCCTAAATTCAGTAAAAAGTATTCCCTTCTCAGCCTTTGATCTGCTGTTTTCAACCAGTATTTCCATCTTTAAAGACAACCAGTCCAAAGTTATACCATGGCTACATATTTATGAATAAGGTTCTCACTTGACGGGGTGGCTGAAGGTCATCTGAGAGTATGAAGTGAGGCAAAGCTGTAATCAGCTTTGAATGTGTTACCAGAAACTGGGTATTCCAAGAGCAAAAGCAGCATCCATTACCATTATTTCCCCAGGGAGTTTGAAGCAGGGGACCTCAGCTCCACCCGCACAGTAACTGCGGGACCAGTCTCCTTCCAAGTACCCCTGTCTCAGGGTAAGACCCAGAGCAGGCCTGCACCACTCAAACACTCTTTTCATCTCACTGGAGAAGGGCTGCAGCTTGTCAAGCAATTTCTAATGCTTCTTCCTTCTAAAGCTGGACTTTTAGTCTACTCCTAGGCTTCTGCGACAAGGGAACAGAGAGACAGGCCTTTTAATTCTGCATCTAATGGCTTCATCCTCCACCCATGAGAAGACCAAAAGCATGTATATCTCAGTGCCATCTACTGTAGCCCTTCTCCCAAGTCTCTGGCTTTTTTCTACTCCTGTGGCACCTGAAGGTGGCAAGTCAGCACCTAATAATGCATTTCCTCATTCCCTGGACCTGCTCTCTTGTCCCATGGCAAGTTTTCCTCACCTCTACCAGCCCCAGTCCAGCATTACAATCACGTGATCCTCTTAAGATATCCCCATATTCCTCCTGGACTCTACTCAGCTTCACAATCTAACTTCTTCTCCTCAAACTGGGACTCATCCCACTGCCTCCTGCTGTGGGAGCCCTCCTTCCCAAAGCTCTTCAAGATGTTCTCATCTCCCTCCCCATCAAATGGAGCCACTCCATGGGGTGACTACATCAGTGGATAAGGGAAGAGCTACTAATGTCGTCTATCTGAACTTCTGTAAGGCCTTTGACACGGTCCCCCACAACATCCTCTCTCATCCTCTCTAAATTGGACAGAGATGGATTTGATAAGTGGACTGCTTGGTGGATGAAAAATTGATTGGATGGTCTCATCCAGAGGGTAGTGGTCAATGGCTCAATGTTCAGATGGAGATCAGTGACGAGTGGTGTCCCTCAGGGGTCTGTACTGGGACCAGCACTGTTTAATCACATCATCAATGACATGAACAGTGGGATCGAGGGCACCCTCAGCAAGTTTGCAGATGACACCAAGCTGAGTGGTGCAGTTGACATGCCTGAGGGACGGAATGCCATCCAGAGGGACCTGGACAAGCTTGAGGAATGGGCCCATGTGAACCTCATGAGTTTCAACAAGGCCAAGTACAGGGTCCTGCACCTGGGTCAGGGCAACCCCCAGTATCAGTACAGGCTGGGGGATGAAGGGATGGAGAGCAGTCCTGCCGAGAAGGACTTGGGGATGCTGATGGATGAAAAGCTGGACAGGAGCCGGCCATGTGCGCTCACAGCCCAGAAGCCACCCGTGCCCCGGGCTGCCCCCAAAGCCGCGTGGCCAGCAGGGCCAGGGAGGGGGTTCTGCCCCTCTGCCCCGCTCTGGGGAGACCCCCCTGCAGGGCTGCGTCCAGCTCTGGAGCCCTCGGCACAGGAGAGACACGGACCTGCTGGAGCGGGGCCAGAGGAGGCCCCAGCAACGCTCCGAGGGCTGGAACAGCTCTGCTGGGAGGACAGGCTGGGAGAGCTGGGGGGGCTCAGCCTGGGGCAGAGAAGGCTCCGGGGAGACCTTCCTGCAGCTGCCAGGGCTGAGAGGGGGCTGATAAGAAAGATGGGGACAGAGTTTTTAGCAGGGCCTGTACAACAGGACAAGGGGAAATGGTTTTTAACTAAAAGAGGCTGGATTTAGATTAGATATAAGGAAGAATTTTTTTCAGTGAGGGTGGCAAAACCCTGGCCCAGGTTGCCCAGCAAGGTGGTAGATGCCCCATCCCTGGGAACATCCCAGGTCAGGCTGGACGGGGCTCTGAGCAACCTGATCCAGTTGAAGATGTCCCTGCTCACTGCAGGGGGGCTGGACTAGATGGCCTTTGAAGGTCCCTTCCAACCTAAACTATTCTATTCTATTCTGTTCTGTTCTGTTCTGTTCTGTTCTGTTCTGTTCTATCCTATCCTATCCTTTTCTCTTCTGTTCTCTTCTGTTCTAATTCTACTCTATTCTATTCAAAAGCACTGAACACAAAAAGTGTTAGAGGAAATGTCTGTCTTAAAAAAAAAAAAAAAAACCAAAATAAAAAACAAGCCTTGAGGTCTATCAGGATTCCCCTCAAAGGCAACAGGATTGAAACAGCTTAACTTTGAACTATAAGCAACCTGGCCTTTTATTATTTTTAATACTAATCATGTACTTATTTGTCATTGCTATTAGTTATGTACACCACAGGCATATCAAGTGTCTCATTGCACTGTAAGTGCATAGGATGAGCCAGAACATGTCCCTCTGTGCTTGCAAAGTGGCTTCTGAGGAGGGTTAGCTTTCATTTTTTAGTTCACACACTTAATACTCAGACACTGCCATGGACATTATTCATTTCTCTAGTTGACACCCATTCCAGAACCAGCAGCAGAAAAGACAAGGTACAAAAAACATATAAAAAGTACAGGAACCCACCTGTGTCACCCTTTTATTATGCAAGACCCTATGTCACTATTTTGTTATACCAGAAATGTTTCATTAAAGAAACATGTTTGGGTTTTTTCATATCTAATTAAAAGAGTATAGCCAAAGTACGTACTGTAACTGCACTATCACCAAACAGCAGACTGTATTTGGAAAAGGTTTCTGAGAAATGCACAATATTATCATAAATAGTACGAAATAAGTCAAATAAGGTTAATGGTCAAGTAGACTAAAATAAGTCAATGATATTGATTGCTGTGAGGACTGTGGTGACCGATCGTTGCTGTGCTTGAAGACCCAACCTAGATCAGGCCCCTTTTCTCCAGGCTGTGGGTTGTCCCCATCCCTGTAAGCCTCCAGAGTCCTGACCTGATTTCTGCCAAGTGGCAGTACACTTCCAAATAAAATGAAAAGTAAATTGCATAAATCATGACTGGCTTTGTCATGAACCAACAGAAAGGGCATTCAAATGCTGTATTAGTCTGTTGGTGCCATTTCTGAGGAAGGCGGCGAGGAAGAAGGCTTTATTTATCATACTGAAATGGCTGGGAAAGCAAGGGCGAGCAGTGACACAAGCCATAATGATGCTGAAGCGGCACAGTGAAAAACACCTGGGGATACAGCAAACGCAGGGTTCAGTGTGAGCCTGGTGCCATTTTAGACACCTTGGAGTAACTCACCTGGCTCCAGGTGCCTCTCAGTTATTCCTAGGTCCTGCCAGCCCATGTGGATATCTCAGGTACCCGAGGCACCTGGACAGGCACTAGCCTCACGTGTTTAAGACAGTCAATCCCACTCCAAGTCTTCAGCTTCCCATGCATCCACTTTTAAAAGGGTCTAAAGAGCATGGCTTTTTAGCTCACAATGTATATACATTCAGTTACAAATCATGTAGCGCAAAGCCTGTGCATCTAACTAGTGCATCCGCACAGCCCAAAGCTGTGGTAGCCAAAGATGCTACCCCAATACAAGTTATTCAGACCTAGGCTTACTTATTACTCTTGCATAAAAAAGCTTCCTCCAGTGTAAATAAGTGCTCAGAGCATACACAAAGAAGCAGCCAGCTCACCGGCTGCCCTGCAGAGCCCCCGTGGGAGAAGACCCAACAAAGCAACGCAAAGGTCCATCCAGCCAAAATCCACGTTGACAGCAGACCACAGAGGCTTGCCTGCCAAACATCCCACTCAGGTGTTCGGGGCTTGACACAAATGAAAAAGCAGTCGAGAAGCAAGGACACGAGGGAAGCACTGTGAGTGCATTATACATGAAGGATATCTATCCTGATGATAGCTAGAGATTTTATAAGAAAGAAGTCCTAGACCAGAACATTAATGTTACAAGAGTCTCTCTAAAGAAATCTTCCAAAACAAGAATCTGGGGGATTAGTTTTGAAATGGGAACTCATTAAGAGAAATTTCCCTTATAAAATAAAATAAAAATAGACACAGGCTTTCTTTAGAACTTGGCACTCCTCTATGTTATAGACACTGAGGAGGTGATTTTTCAGACTGACTGTAGACTTTTGCAATGTAGATTTGTACACTTGAATGCGTCCCCATAGGTTCCCACGAAGCCACCGGAGGCAAATAGGCACTTCATCTCACTTTAAAGCACGTTGCAAAATATGGCAAATTAATTGTGCCCTAAAAATGTCTCTTTTTCTTCCCATCAACTCTGAAGAGATCCTTGGCTTATTAGCTGAGATGTGAGATGATTAGCTCACATCCACACTGTGAATATCTAATATTTATGTAATATAAATGTTACATGAAGTGATTACTTATATCAACTGTATATGAGACTTTCATACTATAGAGCTAATGCTTTATGTACCACTATTGCGTATAGCTTCTAAGATCCTCTGCAGATATGGGCAGGAATGAGTTTCTTCATCTCACACATTGTTTGAGATGTGAAAACTTTTTTCCTTTGTGTATTGAGACAAAACCAAGACATTTTCCTCAAGGAAAATTAATACAAGGTAGCTAGCTGCATGCCCTTCAGGGAACTTATCAAAGATTTGAGAGATCTATATTTAAATTTCATTTTCATCCCACTTGTCCTAAAGGAGATACTGCCTTCTGATTTGGGGGTGGATGTCTTTGCCTTCAGGGAATTTGTAGTTCATTGGGATAGGGATTTTTTTCATGGATTTCTCATAACTCACATGAGTTCCCAGGCCATCCTGCTACTGTATGTCCCATGATAAGGTAATGCTACTCCTTCCTTTCCCCTTTAATGCTGTCAGGAAAGTTCTGCCTTGTATCGAAGAAAAAGTTTTCAGCTGAAGTTTTGCTGAAACTGCTACATGAGGGCAAGATATTTCAGTGCATGTAAATCATCATTTACATAGGAATAATCTCATTTACCTAAACATGTAACAGTGCTGAGATCCTTGTCTACTGGTTACAGAGGGAGCAAAACAACTACATTAATTCACCTGCTGTTTAAATTGTTAATGTGGGGCATCTCATCCTAGTGAATGAAATAACAATAATAAAATCACTAATAAAAAAACCAAAACAGAAACAAAAGTGTACAAAATGAGGAATCGTAGAAAATGTGATTTGTTTCTCTGTTTCTTTAGCATCATCATCTCTTTCCTTGGGAGGCTATATGCAGGTGATTCTTCTCATTTAAAGAAGAACCCAAAATTATTATGTTTCAGTCATTTATTGCAGAAGAAGGAAAAGAAAGCAGTATTCAGTCTTCAGCAAGTCTTCTAAAATATATTTAATGACTGCTGCTTAAATAGCAATGGAGAGTTTCAAACAAATGCGAATTTTAGAAGGTACAAATCTTTCAAAACGATGTCAAGTGAGTGTTCACTTTCAATCCACAGATGCAGTTTTGATTTCTCTATAACCCAAAGAATCAGCTGGCTCTGAATTACCTCTGTGGCATTTCAAAAGCACTGCCTCAAAGCCCTTACCTGACAAATTTCCTGAGCATGTGGTGGTATGTTGTACAGAACCGACTTTATAGGGCTGCTTTACCTAATAAACTGCTTAAGCCCTCAGCCAAATGGAAGGTGAGATGAGCAAACAGTTGGCTATATCCTAGCATCCCCAAGCACCATCATCCTTTTCCAAGGAAACACCTATTGCACACCACAACATAGAATCAAGTGACTTTTATTGGGGTGTGAATGTAGCATAGACTCTTCCCCTCCTTGTTTTGCCATGTGCTTTTTAATAAGCAAAATGCAAGAAAAAATTCCTAATTAGTATTTGCATTCGAGCTGGACACAGAAACACAGGCAGAGTCGAGACAATGGTGGGCACTGTACGTACAGACATAAGGAGAACTCAGATAGGCGCATTTGAAAAATCAACATTGAAAGGGCTGTGCATAATATCAGGTTGCTGCTTCTAAGATTGCTTAGCTTCAATTTCCAGCTTAGCCATGGCTTCTTAATATGATGTAGGACAAAGCTTTGAGATTCAGGTGAAAAAAATATCTTGATGCTTACCTCCCATTGAGATTGCTGGATGTTAGATGCCTCTGTTACTGCTCTTCCTCTTTTTCATAGCTCCTCTTTATAAAATAGGGGAAAACAGTCTTATTTCCCCAAAATGAAAATTTGAGTTTTGACAAGTGACTCATTCTCATGTTCTCATTGTCCATTGACATCACACCTTAGCTGTGTCTAATAGGATCAAACCATGCGTCTTGAAGCTGACTTCTTTTGGGATCTAATTATAAAGGTCTAAAGTACAAGCACTTATCTTCCCGTAAAAGAAATAGACTATTCAATTTGATTTGATAAAAAAAGCGTTGTTAAAACTAATTTTCCCTCTCAGATTGCTCCCCCGCAGCTTATTCTTCATAATGAATTCAATGCTTGGAATATTTAAGATGTATAACACAAGAGGCTGTACTTTCTTTATTATCCTTTATTTTTAATAGAGAACAAATCATCCTCACATTTTAAAGCAACAGACAGCAAGAACCTGCTTTTTCAGCTTTGCATAAAGGGATTAATCAATGAAGACAAGAAAACTAGTAGGAGGGTATCTTGGTGGAGTAACCACAGGTCTCAGGGCAAGAGGAAGAAAGGATTAGAGAATCATAGAATAGTTTGGGTTGGAAGGCACATTTTTAAAAGGTCATCTAGTGCAACCCCCTGCAGTGAGCAGGAATATCTTCAACTAGATCAGGTTGCTCAGAGCCCCGTCCAGCCTGACCTGGGATGTTGCCAGGGATGGGGCATCTACCATCTCTCTGGGCAACCTGGGCCAGAGTTTTGCCACCCTCACTGAAAAAAATACTTCCTTATATCTAGTTTAAATCCACCCTCTTTTAGTTAAAAACCATTTCCCCTTGTCCTGTTGTACAGGCCCTGCTAAAAACTCTGTCCCCAGCTTTCTTGCAAGCCCCCTTTAAGCCCTGGCAGCTGCAGGAAGGTCCCCCCGATGCCTCCTCTGCTCCAGGCTGAGCCCCCCCAGCTCTCCCAGCCTGTCCTCCCAGCAGAGCTGTTCCAGCCCTCGGAGCGTTGCTGGGGCCTCCTCTGGCCCCGCTCCAGCAGGTCCGTGTCTCTCCTGTGCCGAGGGCTCCAGAGCTGGACGCAGCCCTGCAGGGGGGTCTCCCCAGAGCGGGGCAGAGGGGCAGAACCCCCTCCCTGGCCCTGCTGGCCACGCGGCTTTGGGGGCAGCCCAGGACACGGTTGGCTTCTGGGCTGGGAGTGAACATTGCCAGAAGAATTGCTAATCAGAAAAAGCTATGTGGCAACTCAAAGAATGAGTGGCATTTATTTCATTTTTCCTGGGGAACCCAAAAAGCTCCCTGAAACCTGTTAGACATCAGAGAGTTGCCTTTTCAGACATTTCTTCAATGTTTTGAACTCCAGCTCTCTCGGTGGGGTTTATAGAGGATGTCCTATTTACATCGTGCAGCTGGGGGCAAGGGGAAATTCTGGAATTCGCACAGAGGAAAATCAAGCTGTGTGGGAGGATGAGATGATGCCTGCAACAGGACCGGGCATCTTCTGAGGTCTATTAATTTCTCTCACCTTTTCAAAAGGAGTTGCATATGTTATGAAAAGACTTAGGTACAAATCCTGTCTGTTCTCTCCCACCTTTATCCTTCCTCAGTCACACATATCCCACATCACGTCTGACCTCAGTCAATGAAAAAAAAAAGGCAATTAAGACATCTGTCTCATCTGAGATGGCTACTGAAGGATAGAACAGACCATGCCCCTATATATCTCTATTTCTCTCCACTACTGTAGCTCTATAAGCAGAACATAGAAGCCAAAGTCATGGAGAACCAGTACATTGTATGCCAAGTGCGAACTGTTCGTATCTAAACCATACGTAGTCAATGTGTGCTAGAAGGTACACCACAATGTTAACAGATTTTTGTAGTAGCCCTTGGGTAGCCCTTAAAATGTTTTCTTTGTTCTTTCTGAGCTGAGGTGAAAAATTCCACACTGAAGAGAGAAGTATAAAAAGAAAAGGTTGTAGGCAAGAGGCACTAGGAGCAATGAACTTTACACCTCTGCAGTTAAAAAACATTTGGATGACACGATGCGGTTGGCTACAAAACCTCAGAATATAAAGATTGGGTGACAAATTCTGCACAGCCATTTGTCCTATTTATAAGGTAGCAATGAGGTAAGGAAAGAAGGTCTCTTCCTTCAGCTGGATTCATGTGAATGCTTCCGTTCCCATCTGCAGATGCAAGGAGACCTTGACACCATCACAGTTTAATCTCTAAATCTTAGAGAAGATGCATCCCATACAGGCTGGACTATTAGCTTTTATTTGGGCTTTTATCTTCTTAAAACCTTTTGAAACATCAGTATTCTTTCTTCTTCCTTTATAAAAATTACACTGCATATGTATTTCTATTTGTACAATTTTTCTGTATTTCTTAATTAATATTTCAAATAAATTCTTAAATATTCTGTTGTTTTGTGGGGGGGGGGGTTTATTTGTTGTTGGTTCCTGAAATTATCTTGGTTTCCAGCTCCAGGCTGAAGGCCAGGGCCATGAAGAACGGTTCAGGGACTGGTTCATGTACATTGACTTTACAGATGGCTGGGTTTACTCAGAGATATTCCATTTTATGCTGCAAGGATAAGTCCAGATCAAAAAAGGTTCAAGGTATTAATAGAAGCTAGATATAATTAGAAATCACTGGAATGTGTTTTCCTGCTAACATCTGAGTGAATTTGGGAATAATAACCTGAACATGACAGGGCAATGCCTGGGTTGAGCAGGGTTTCAAATCGCTGTCTTTTCTTTAATTACTGCCTAGAATATTTTTTACCTGTCAACACAGGGAAGACATTCTCCTTCAAAATATTTATTAGTATGGTTCCTTGTCTTTCTTCTAGGACTTCAGAGCCTTCTTGTTCTGTGTTCCAAGAAAAACTGGAAAAGAAAGAGTTCATTTTGTTAAGCGTCTGTAAAATTACAATCTGAAAACAGAAGAGAGAATAAAAATGGGAAGGAAAATAATACCAAGAATCACAGTCAATGTATTTTAAAAAGATGGAATAGCTTTAACATATAGCATAGCTGATACGTGTCAAAGTTTATAATAACTTTCCAGATCTTATGTCACTAGACTAGTAAATCTTCCAAAAATTTATTTATTGTAAAGTCCACTAACTAAGCATTGAAAAGCTGCTGCTCTGAGCACCTGGAAAAAAGCAAAATGTAAATCAAGATTGATTACAGTGCTAATGCTGATGCAGTTGCATAACAACGAACAAGACTATGGAAACTGGAATATCCTCCCAAAAATTTCAAGCACTGGCATGGAAAAGGTTTGAATAGATTTTGGGACTAAAAGGGCTATTCATCATACCAGAACATTCCTTTAAAGTATGGAAATACAGAGGAGATTTATCAATAAGAAACAGCAAAGACTAAAAGACTAAACTATTTCTTCTGTTCTCCTTCCAAGGCAAAAGAAAAAGTCAGAGATGCTAAACACATGCATTTTCAATGAAATGTGATCACGAAGAGATGGAATGCATACACCTGAGCAAAGTATCTATCATCTACATTAAAGTGTGCTCATCACAGGAAATATCACCTTTTCTTCCTTCAGTTGGGAAGATATCCAGGATAGTTTTGAAGTTCCTGAACATGCCTGAATAACAGTTTCATTGAAGGAAGAGCAATATGGAAATAATAATTTGATTATCAGATCTGACTGGTGTCCAACTGCAGCTTCTGCGGATCTCAATCAAGATCAGGATCCTTCTGCTCTCGGCACTGCACAGATTCATGAGGACTAATGCTTCCTAATAGATGACAAATGAATAATACAAGGATTCAACTCACAGATTAAAATACCTGAAGTCAGATGTCTTTCTAAAGGTACCTGGAGGTGAGGTAGGTGTCTAAACTCTCTACACAGTTCATGAATTTGCAAACTGAACACCATCTTCAGTGTCACTATTCTCTTTTGGTATGTGAGGAAGTTGAGCACGGATATGAGAAGAGCCCGAACTATTCAATTAAAGGAAAGTCTCTGACTAGAGGAAGAGCACTGAAAAAAGAAACTTTGGTAGATTGTGAACTTTTGAACACTAAATCAAGGAAAAACTCAAGGGGTTGTCTTGGAATAAGCACCCTAAATTTTAGCTAACAAGTAACCAAAGAACTTGGAAAGGTTGCTTCATATCACGGCATTACTCCTATCAGTTCAACACCCAAGCTATCAAGACCAGGTAAAAGGGAGGCCCCCTCGTAGTTAAAAAGCAATTAAAGGAAAATGAAGGTTTTATGTGAAGGAGGAGGAGAAGGGAAGCACAGATTAAACTATGCCCAACAGCTGCTGTAAGAACAAGACAGTTTTGGCAGATACTATTTCAGAAGCATGATCTACCCAGTCCATTACCATGTCTTCCAACAGTGGCTAGGACTACATGTTTCAGAATGCACCAGACACCTCTTCATCAGATAAAGGACTCTTTCTTCTTAGTCATTTTTTCTCCTATTAGTTAGTTGTTTTCTATCTCCCAGAATGACGGCAGGCTGGGAGATTTGCCCATATCCACAAAGAAATATCCTCAGAGTAAATTTGCAAAATGCAGGTGCCAGCTGTTCCACTCTTTACTGAACACTGAAGTGTCTCATTTTGCTTGATCCTCTTCTTGCAAAGGCAAAGCTTCCACAAAATATCCATGACTGACAACATATGTATGCAAGAATGAAAATGGACCCCAATTCCTCTGTCTGTGTCCTAGCACTCAGTCTCGAATAGTGTTAGAGTGGGCCATGTCCATGTGTCTTGAGGGGAACAAATTTGTGTTTGATCAGTACAGAACATCACTTTACCTTTGCCTTTCCACACAGACATGTTTCAAGGCCAAAAAAAGCCTTTCCTTCGTTTTTTACAGTTTCCTTTTCCTTCATTCATCACATCATCAACCACAAGGACTGTCTTGGAGAGAGGGACGGCATCCCTGATTCTCCCATATTTGGCATCCAGACTGTTCAAAGTAGACTTGGCAGCGGAAGGAATAAATGTTTAGTTCTTCAATCCTTGATTATTTTTTTTCCCATGACCTGAGGACAATGGTCCAATTTTATAATGCTCAGCTTTTGCTTAGAAAACCATGCCAATTCTGGATGCAGGAAGGTCTGAAGCTTAGTCTATTATTACAGTGTGATGTACAATAAAACTGGGTTCGAGATTTTGAAACAAAACTTACAGTCACCGCTTTGATGCAGAGATTTGGAGCAACTGCTCAGCCAATTCAGTAAACAAGGCAAAATACCTGTGAAAATCTATCAGTTGGATATGATTTTTGTCATGCCTTGAGCTGATTATTTCTTCCATTTCCAAAGTGGGGGAGGAAGGGAGAACATCCTCTGAGCTACAGAAAGTGTTGATCATTAGAAAGGGACTGTGGATGGAGGGATCACAGTCCTTTCAGAAATGCACAGCTTTAATTTCAGCTCAGAGAGAAGCCCAGGAAATCCACCTCTCCTTCTCTTTCTTGTCTCCCCTTGTGCTTGTTTTCCAACTTTTAATGAGGAAAACTTCTCTGAGTCAAGCGATGGCAGTGACTCATGTGGCAGCTGAGTGCACAACAGGGATGTCAGAACTATTGTGCACTTAACACAGGTTCAGTACATGATGACACATATTTGTTTCCCAATGGAAAATTAAAGCAAATTCTAAATTCCCCAAATAAGAGCAAAGACAGTTCAAATGTCCACGTGCTTCACCACTGTGCATGCAGGGAGAGTTATTTCTGTGTCACAAGCTGCTGCGTCGGAGAGGGGCTGGTGTGCGGTGTGTGGGACTTCCTCTGTGATAGGAAAGGGCTGCAAGCTGAAAATGACGGGGAAATGGGGTCCAGGTGTCAGAGCTGTGAGTGGTAGCTTTTGCAGGTGTGTTCACCCTTTTATCCTACGGCCTTTGATGCTGAGAGCTGAGAAAGGAAAAGAGTGAAACAAAAAAAGTCTTCCCAGACACATACAAAACTTCCTACGCTTTCAGTTTGTATTACATCTACCCACAAGATCAATTTTTTCGTAATGCTGAGCCCCGTTCTCGTTAGAGAGACCCAAAATGTGGCATTGCAGACAATTTAATCTGCAGAAAGTGCCAACTCCTGCACATCCACAGTGCTGTAATCTTCCTGTTTCCATGCTTCAGGACACTAATAGGTCAGGAACTAAACAAACAAACCCCAGTTATTCCCAGTGAGCAGACGCCTGTAAAATTCTGCAGAGAAAGGAGATCAGCTCTCTACAAGCATCTGAGCCGGGGCATATAAAAACAGAGGTCCTTTAAAACCTTAAAATGTTTCAACCTCAAGTTCTAGAGCTGAGACTCCACCTTCCCACGCCAGAGGTTTTCTAGCTTTTTTCCTTATTCCCTGACTCCGGGGTTAGACAACGGAGGGGGTGCAGGTTGCCGGCCATAGAGCTGCGCCAGGTCCCATCGCTGCCCCGGAGGAGCCCTGTCTGAGAAGGGCTGGAGGCACCATCTGTCTCTCTTGGGAAGGTGCTCCCTGAGGCAGGACAGAGGAGGTCATCTCAGCAGAAAATGGGACAGGAAGGATTTCTCGGGTTACATTACACGAGACTATTTCTGCTCCTCAGTACACACATGTTACTTTCAAGTCCCTTCAACATAGTAGCTAAAAGGGTGAAAATTGCTTTCAGAGATATAATAAGCACACTCATTCCCCTAATAGCCTTTCTCTACGCTCAGGCCACTCTGATATTGCTGCTGCAGCATAAAAATTCAGCACTTGTTTGCAAGTCTTTCATGCATCTTTTTAATGACCTTATTAACCAAAGCGAGGAGGGATGGGAGGGTTTGGTGGGTGTGTTCTTTAAGTCACTTTCAATACCTTATGATCAGAAGAAAATGTATGTGCGGCTGGAATTACAAGAAGGTTACTGTGCATAGGCGAAGCAGAGCAGCCAGCCAGGTATTCTACTGCTGTCCCCTTCAGCCCTCCCTCTGCTATGGCTATTGACACTTAAAAATGTCAAGCTATTATTTTTCCACAGCTCAGGAGGAATGTCTCTGGTTCAATACGTTCAGGCTTCTTTCTTTGTTCTTGCAGCCCTAATATCAGATTGTCAACACCTAAATTAAAAATGACTGCCGCCTGCCTCGGCTTTGGTGCCTGCTGCAACCCCACAGCCGTGCTGGTGGGGTTTTTTAAGAGCGCCCGAGGGATTGAATCACTTCTGCCAACTGGAGAGGGAGCATCCTGTATTTTTAGGTACTTTTCAAAACCCTAAGGTGATACCAGCAGCATGTCATCCCTGCAGCAGGGGTGACTGAGCTGCAGGGCCCTAAAGCTGTGAGCATCCTTTGTACCTAACATGAACTCAAGCAGCCTTGCAGACTCATACACCCGAGGGTCCCGGGCCAGCTGCCCCCAGGGACAGAGGCTGGCGATGCATTAGCAGGCACTGTGCTACAGCTGCGGAAGCTCTCCCGTCTGGGGATGGTATTTTCGGCATGCATGACCTGCCATGACAGTATCTCAGTACATGTTAAACGGTGTCTCTTTGTTTTTTCCCCCTGAAGTACTTGAAAATTAGTAGCCAAATATTCGTGTAAAGCTCTTCAAAATTGTTTGATACATTGAATTAGTTCTGATACACTTTATTTGTTGGTTATAAAATATTTGGGAAATGCCTTAGCTCCTGCAGATGGGTTATGCAAGCAGAAGGAAATTGCTCCCACAGCATTATGCAGGTCAGATATTTTTTATTCTGGCAGTAAGGCACAGAGAACAGTCTTCAACTCAGAAGCTGGTCTGCCACCTGAAGCAAGTTTACATTGCAAAGGCAAACCGGCAATCTCCTGTGACGGTGTGCTCTGCCCCTACCCACCCCTGACCTGACCTTCTCCCGTAACCCTGCTCAAGAGGGAACCACCAGTGGTGGTCATGACGAATGTGTCTGGTTGTGATGGATGCATCCGGCTTAACGTGGATTTGCGGGAGACAGGTAATGACACAATAGCCAAGAGCTAATTCATGGCAATGTCCCCACCTAACCACAGTGCTGGTCAACGTCCAACTCAAGCCAAATTTGGAAGAAACTAACACCTGCAGTCAGTATGTAAACATGAGTATGAGTCAGTCCCCTTACCCCCATCAATAGTGAACAGCCCAAGAGCCCTTTGAGCTCTCCCGCACTGCAGTGGGCTGCACTCCAGGATCTCCCCTTGAGTAGGGATGCCTCTCGAGGTTACTCCTCAAGGTTGAGAGATTGCTTGCCGCAACAGATTCTCAGTAAGTGACTAATAGCATGCTAACTTTGAAATCTTAGCTAAGTGATATAAAGGATAGATTGCACATATATAAACCTTTAGACATACACCATTGACCAAGTCTGGGACTAAGATTGGATCCAGCCGCACCTAGACTCCTCTCTGAGAAGGATTTTAGAACACAGGGGGGTCCTTTCTGAACCTCATGACTCAACGGGGGGGTCTCCCTGATAGTTTTGTCTGACCCTGTCCTCTATGCAGTAAATAATCAAGTGTACCTTGCCAGAGAATCTTATTAAGCCACTGTTGCATTTACCATTGAACTTCGTTAATTCACTGTCTTATATCAATAAAATATATTGTTGCTTTTGTCTTGCAAGTGAAGTGAATCTATGACATCTCTGAACCATGCATTCAGTAGCACTGATGACAGGAATTGCATTTAGTATGTCTCAGTCTGAAATTTTGGGTCAAATTTTATGCTAATGTAAACTGATATGGTTCAACTGATTATCTCAGAGCTGAGCCAGTCCAGACTGATGGAGAATCTGAACCAAACATACAGGTTTTAATTCATCCTAAGCTGAAACTCATTAGGAATTTGGAAAGAACCGTCAGGAAGTTTCCACTTATATTGTGTGAAGTATGTGTCAATGTAGACATGCCAGAGCTATTCATCAAAAAAACTTAAATGAAACATTACATCTCCACTGGAAAACAAAATTTCATCTTAACCACATGCAAAGAAAAAATGTCAATTTCTGACAGGATTTTTCACCAGAAAAAAAGTGCATAGATGTTTGCCTGCCTTCATCATCTCAGTTATTCTCAGGAGTTATGGTTCCAGGTTTCTTGTGATCTCCTGAGGATCCAGCCAAGCTACATCTTTCATGACATTGCATTGCAATGCCCAGGAATAGGCAGGCCTCAGATCTCAATCTTTCAAGTTTTTATTTCTATTATGGTGATGTGTGAAAGTGCCGGTGTTGCCCCCCGAGACAGACAGCTAAAATGTCAAAAAAGACAAGATGCAGAAAATGAATATATGACAAACAGCAAGATGAAAGGAAGAGGCAGAGCAACAGCTAGAGCAAAGAGTTTGCAAACTCATTTCAATCACTTGTAGGCACAAGTGCATTGTTTTAAATCATAGAAACATATTTTATTAGAAATAGAAAAACACAATCCGCTGTCCCTTCTCTCCCACCTCTATCCATTTCCTTTGGGGGATTTTTCTGTAGGCATTTCAACAGAGCTTTCTAGCTGAAGTATCAAAGGAAGATGAAGAGTAATCAAATACTAAGGAGTTTTGTGAAAGAAGCCTTTTCGTTGGTGGATGGTTAATAGTTAGTGACTACAATATGTAAGTAGGCAGGAAAGGATGAAAAAGCCCTCAAAAATCAGAAAACAATATTGAAAATTATGTGGAAGAGCAGGGAGTTTGCACTGTAATGCGTATGAAAGCACCATGAAGAAAATTCCTATCTTCCACTGCCCTAAAGTTGGGGTCCTATGCAGGGTTTGATTCACTTCTGGGAATGTAGACTCATGTCAAATTGCTTAATCCCTGCTGGACATGGGAACGTGGCATGAGGGTAGCATGAACACAGCATGACATGGAAAAGTGTTGCACTGATTTGCTAAGGCACGATGTGCTCGTGCCTCTGAGGTCTTGCATTCCCAGGGTCACTGCAAGCCGAATTGCCTCCGCAGTCAATTCCCAGCTCAGAGGGACTGTGCAGGGGCATGGTCCCTAATGAGCACTGGGAAAAAGTGGATGGAGCAAGGGGAGAAGGACAAGTGCATAGTTAAGATAAGACTGGTCTGATCGCAGATTAAAGGCACCTAAACATAGCCTTGTACGTGCACTGGGAGCCTGAATTCCCATTACAGTCACTAGAGATCGAGGACACAATTTAGTTGCTGAAACAACTGTCTGATATGATTTAAGAGGTTCCAGAGCATGATGTCTGGTCTCCAACACCTGCTTTAGAAGGGCACAGGTCTCCCATTAATCCTACATCACATTTATTAGCCTGCACAGATGTCTCATATATGCTGGGGCCTCTCAAATTACACTAGGCAACACCTATGAACCTGAACCGAGCTTGCCTGTCCTTCTCTGAGCCAGACCCTACCCTTATTAACTAATCAGAGGTGAATTCATTTCTGGTGATTTGTGAACACAAGAAGCTCATGTACTTGTGTGTTCTCCTGTTTCTTGCTTCTAAACAACTATCAATTAATACCATAGCCTGGGGCCCAGAGGAGCATATTGTTTCACGGGGACAGTAGAAACCCTCTGCAATATGCTGGTTTAGAAGTACGAAAAGGCAAGTTCCGGCTTTGCAAAGATACAGAAGTTGGGGAAGAATTGGAGTGGAAAAGGGTAATTCATCTCGAACAGGCAGGACTAGTTGAAAGATAATTCCTCGCCTTGGGCATCCAACCAGCCATTTAGGACACTTCTAGCAAGCATGAATAGAAATATTTCATGCATAATCAGCCCTTGTGATTAAGAACGGCAATAACTCTGGAGATGCCAGTGTCATTTGTCACATGAAGAAGGACATGTAAAGGTATCTAACCATGACAAGTATGTACATGTGATGGTGGTTTGGGGTTTTTTGTTTCTTTAATACCTTGTAACTTCGGTCTTTTCATGCACAGATTTTCAAAGGCTTTATAAAAAGGAATTATTTATTTCCATAATCTCACTAACATCGAGAGTATAGGGATTAATTCCAAAGCTCGTTTCAATCACTGACTGTCCATTACCTTTTGGACATCAGGATCAGAGACAGTGAGCAAGATTTCGAAGTACAATGCCAGAAGAACAAACATCCCCAAATCCTCATGGTTTCCATCAGAGTTCCCAAATTCCTCACTTTTTAACATTCCTCCAAACACTGGTTCAGACATTATTAAAAAAAAAAAAAAAAAAGCCCAACCCTGGTGTTAAGTGACTTTTTTGATGTCATAGGGAGATCTGTACTAGAAAATGAAGTGCTGCTAATTCTTCAAAGCCATTTCCTTTAACACATCATTCCACCTCCTCCAACCCACTCCATGTGTCTGCTTCATCCATCTGTTTCATCTCATGAAATGCATGGATCATGAGCTCCCTGGAGCATGTCCAATTTTCCTTGCCTCTGTAGTTGAACATTCACATTTTTCCATCCTGTAGACAAGCATAAATATTGTGTAGTGAGCAGTTTGCCTTGTTTCCAATTTCAGCATGTCATATTCTGAAAACTATCTATTATTCAGAATGGTTCCTGGGTTTATTTATCAATTAATACATGGTATTATGATCTTTGACTTCCCCACCGGGTGCATTCTCAATGCATACTTCTATTGCTGGTCCTGTGTTATTTCTGTGTATCTATTGAGTTATGCATTAATCGATCAGTAAAATTTCATCTGCGTGACACTGAGGAACCAGCTACAGCACCCACATTTAGAGGTATGAAGGTTTTTGCACTGCTGGGACCTCTAAGCCCAAGTCCAAATACAAATACAAATACATCTTGGTGCTCAGCAGCTCTTGCAATGACATTCCTATATACTGAGTCCTCCCCGGGGACAACATCAATGCAGGTGTCAATGTGGTTAATTTGCAACTGAAACATGCCCTTCAAATTAAAAATGAGGATTTTGAGGTAAAGCTGATTCACTAGAGTATTCATAGAAAGCAAACAAAAGATTGGAAACGGGCAAATTCATTTCCTTTAAAAATGGAAGTAAATGTGTGTGGAATACTTAGGTATTCATCCAGCCTGGTCAAGGGTGTTATAACCTGCAATAATTAAAAGAATTTGTTTGACTTTCATGGAAGGAAAGTGCTAGTCATTCCTATGGATTTTACAAACATCGAAGTCTTGCTCTAAAGTGCAATTTTAACTTAAAGAGGCTCACCCCCATCGCAAACAGCCTCGGTAGTGATGGGAGGGTGTGTGCAAGTATGTCAGTAATAAATTTCTCAGGTTTTTACCCTGGAATTTTATTTTTCTTGTTGTTCTTCTTGGAGTTGCTGACAGGGTATGTACCCACTGACAGCCCTGACGGAGCAGGGCAGAGTCAGCTGAAAAACCTGAATATGGAGGTTAAGATCTGTTACACTATTTTAAAAGAAAACCAGAGAGCGTATTTAGCTTGGATCTGGCAGATGACACCAAGATGGGTGTCAGTGTTGATCTGATGGAGGGTAGGAAGCCTCTACAGAGGGATCTGGACAGCTGGGTCAATGCACTGAGGCCAACTGTATGAGGTTCAACAAGACTAATTGTTGGGTCCTGCACTTGCGTCACAACAACCCCATGCAATGCTTGGGGAAGAGTGACTGGGAAGATGCCCAGCAGAAAAGGACCTGGGGGTGTTGGTCGACAGACGGCTGAATGTGAGCCGGCGGTGTGCCCAGGTGGCCAAGAAGGCCAACAGCATCCTGGCTTGTAGAATAATGTGGCCAGCAGGAGCAGGGAAGTGATTGTGCCCCTGTACTCGGCACTGGTGAGGCCGCATCTTGAATCCTGTGTTCAGTTTTGGGCCCCTCACTACAAGAAGGATGTTGAGGTGCTGGAGAGTGTCCAAAGAAGAGCAACGAAACTTCTAAGGGGTCTGGAGCACAAGTCTGATGAGGAGCGGCTGAGGGAACTGGGGTTGTTTAGTCTGGAGAAGAGGAGGCTGAGGGGAGACCTCATCACTCTATACAACTACCTGAAAGGGGGTTGTGGCAATGAGGGTGTTGGTCTCTTCTCCCAGGTAACTAGTGATAGGACAAGAGGAAATGGCCTCAAGTTGGGCCAGGGGAGGTTTAGATTTGACATCAGGAAAAATTTCTTCACCGAAAGGGTTGTCAAGCGCTGGAACAGGCTGCCCAGGGAAGTGGTTGAGTCACCAACCCTGGAGGTATTTAAAATGCGTGTAGACATGGTCCTTAGGAACATGGTTTAGTGGTGGACTTGGCAGTGCTGGGTTAATGGATGGATTGATCTTAAAGGTCTTTTCCAATCTAAACAATTCTAAACAATGCTAAATGATTCTATGATCATATTGCTATAGTGAACTGAAGCAGTCATAGTTCCTTCTGAATTTTTTTGGACTGTTTATTTCCAGCAGTATTTGTTTTCTTTCCTTCATGTTAAGACAGTGATCCCATGAGCTCACATTTTGCTAATCCAATCGATTCTGTAAGACAAGCACTGGGTTTTGCAGCTGGTGGAATTGCACAGGCGAGCATCATCCTCTTTCCTGACAATTCATAAATCACCACGGCTCAGATGAGTTCCAATACACAGGAGCTGCAAAAGCTAATCTTATGCCCTCATTTCCCCACTCCCAGGAAAATGAAGAAAAAATCAGGGAGAATTTTGCAAGCATGTGGGCCATGGTTTGTTCCACTGTGATGACCTGATCCAGGTAGAAAATATTGAAAGTCATGTAAGCAAAGCTCAAAAGATTCAGCAGGTCTTGCTGTTTGATGTCCAGCTTCTCATTAGAACAGGACCCATGCAGAGAACATGCTGTTGACTCCAGGCTGTTGTTTGTCTTTCTGTGTTAATTTTTCTGGATCTTCATGTATTTCCACACATCTAATTCACATTCACTGTAATAAATAAAGAAAACATCCTGGGGCATCTAGTCTTTTTACTCTTGCCATTGATGAATACCTACCTGTGACTCAAGAACACTTACTTTTTCAGGCATTCAGTTGAAATAATGTCTGCACGCAGACATGAGCAAATACTTAGACGAATGAGGAATTCACCATGAATTACACAAATATGATGTGTGTCAAAGAGCAATAATAGAAATCTAAACACAACAAAAAAAAAAACAAAACAGTGATATGTAAATATATAGAAAAGAAAATAAACAGATGCTTCTTTTTAGACCTTGAACCTAAAGGTCATATTCCTATGACAAATTTCTGTTAACATCAAATAAATCTACTTGATTCTGTACCAGTTACCACATATGAGTCAACATAACTCATCTTAACCCTTTATTTATCCCTCTGCATTTTTCCAAGTATCTCTTTTCAGGAAATCTTGCATCCTGACCTAATGAAAGTCTATAAGGTGAACTAAAAAAAAAAAATCCAATCTCATTTACATGGACTCCATTATACTGTTATCACAGGGACTTGGGAAAGGAGAAACTTGGGGAAAGCATGCTGTTGACTAATTTATAGTGATCTGGTTCAACCCTGGAGAGAGAGATAGTAGATTAGACACCTCCATACTTCCCCTTTCCCCTGATTCTGGAAACAGAGTCACAGCAAGCAATCAGAGAAACCAGGAATCTGGAAGATAACTGCAGTAGAGAAGGATGTTGAATATACTAAAAAGTTGATGGTGGGAACTGCAAATCACAGAGTAATCTACTGCTAAAGGAGACTTCTCAGGATTGCATGGTCCTGAGATAGGATTTTCTTTCAAACTGCAGTGATTTGCTGCAGTTTGAACATCCAAGCAAAGATGACAGTATAAACAAATACTACAAGAACAGAACACCAGAGGAGCCCCTGCCCATCACTGAAACTTCTTCCTCACCAGAGCAATCACCTAAGGGTGTTCCAGGCATAGGACATTTAGTGTCCCAAGTTGCAAAAGCACAACAGGAGATGAACAGAAATGATCAAGAGTGTTTGTCTTGTGATGAAGACGAGGAAATGCACTAGATGGAAATGCCCAGACAATGCTTTGGCGAGCAGAACATATCCTGTGTTATAGCATGAAGTGAAAACCACACAATAATCCATGCTTTTTTGACTGGGACTTCTTGACTCCAGCTTTGCAATGAAATAAACCTGAAGGCAAAAATCAGACACACTACCCAGGAATTATGGACATTTTTTTAGTTCAACTGGCAGCACGAATGTGTCCTGTCCACTGTCCCATCTCCAGTTTTCAGGTGCCTTGAAGGACAGAAAACTTGTCCAGCTTAGAAAACTGCCCATCACACATCGGAGTAATGTGGCTCTTACTCACTAAGTAACCCCCAGTTAGTAATAGGCTTTTCCAGAGCATGTACAACTTGTCTTCAGAAACTAAACTAAGTATTTACTTGCTTTCTGACCACAGAAGGGAATGGCCTGCTCTCTTCTACCGCCCAGCTCCCTTGGATCCAGGCCAGGAAATACATCACTGGGGATCTCAACAGTGTCCCCTCCCCAGAGAGAGGGTGGGGGATTTATATTCCGCCATATCAAATTACCCCCTCACTCTGCAATTTACAGCCCTTTTCTCCCCTCTGAACATTAACCTTTTGTTTACACCCATTAACCCAATTTACTGCCCGTATTATATATGTGTGTCTCATAGCATGCACTAAGAATCAAGCATTTCTACGTGGTGCTTTGTTACATTTATCTCTTGGCCGCTTTGCTTCGTAGAGGAGGATCCAAGGCATTTCCCCGATGCTCTTCAGACTGCAGCTCCATGAAATGTGCTCTCACGGTAACACACTTGCACATCTCAGGATATAGTCCTGTGGGAGCAGGTGAGAGAAGGATCCCTGTAGCTAATGACAAAAATTACATGATTTTGGATTATGGAAAATGTTCTCGTGCTGATGTTAAATGCAGGTTTTCTGTTCTTCCCTAGGCTGGAGCTCTGGCAGGAACTCATCTGTAGTAAGTCCAAGTGAGGCTGGAAAGCTGACAGAGGTATGGAAATTGAGTTTATAATGAATTGAGGACCATGGACTGTCCCAGATCACGGAACAGAGAAATAGGATAAAAAGTTCAAAGAAAGTTGGTGGGAAGATTAAGCAGATGGAGCTTATTTAGGCAGGAAAAGGAAAAGGAGCACATTACAAATGTAATAAAGCAAGCTGTCACCAGTCATTTTGCATGGCCTCCCATGTAATCCAGCGCAAGGTGCCATCCAATTGATACCCAAGAGCAAAGATTTAAATTGGTTAACAGGAAAAACCCTCTGCAGATTGCTGTTAACAGGCTGTCTGCAGTTAGATAATTCCTTTCTTAGTAGGTTATTAAGAATATATCAGACAAATCAGCTGCACCTTCCACATCACCTTTTGGCAGGGAATATGGACTATACTAGGGACAGGGGATTCATCTACCCTCAAAGTAATCACACCAGGCTCTCTTCAGTAGTCGGTGGAGAAAGACTGACACAGAAGGCAATGAACATTATCCACATGAAAGGTTGGAATCATTGCTCCCTGGGGTCACTTATTCCCTTCAACTGCAAGAGTGATGAAAATGGTCAGCTCTAACCTAGAGATCCACATTTTAGGTGCTTAAACTGGAGCAGATGCCTCCTACCCAGTGTGCCTGGTATCCTTTCCTTGCCTTTCTGCTCTTCCTTGACACCAGCTTCTCTCTGATTAATCTTTATCCTCTTATTCCCTGCTTTATGATCCTGCCAACTGCAATACAGAACATCGTCCCACTTCTAATGCCACCTTGGCCACCACAACATGCATCCTTTCCAACCCTCTCCAAATCCCGTCACACCAACGAGAATTAAATTGATTTAGTGAATCATTTGATTCATAAAACTTTTGGTTGAAAAGCAAGATGAAACCGGGAAATCCTGATGGAATTATACACATCTCGATGAAGGTTAACATTTCAATGAGAATGTTAGTCTTTTTTTCAAGTTCCATCTACATCCATTAAATTTGTTTTCCTTTCTCCGATTCTTTTGTACAAATCAAAGCGTGCACATGGAACACGGGTAAGAATTCAGCTCAGTTCATTTACATATGAGTTTCTCACCTTAGGTTCCCTTTCTAGTGAATTAAAAGAGGCCAGAAAAATAATGCCAATTTTATCTATATTATCTAGACATCTATATTACCCCTCTGTATAAGGGCCTATTTCCCAAATCCCATATCAGGGCTTATTTCCCAAGTCAGGAAAGTTTTCTGGATACTTTCATGCTTATTCAGGAACACACTTCAGATGAACTGAGGTTGATGATGACATCAGCTGTAGGAACCTGTTCATATGCCCAATTATTTCACCCTGCCTTCCCAGTCAAGACCCGTAAAGTAATGGCATTCAAAATATTTAGGATTTCACCATTAGGTTTGAGAGTTCCTAATGTCTGGAAACTGTGCACAGTTATCGCAGCATTTTAAAGATAACTTTCACTTGATTGAGAGACCTTCTGGAGATCTGCCCATGTAAGAGGAAAATTGATTCAAGATTTGTGTTCAGCAATCCATCTCTTTATCAATTTATCTAAAAATTTAGGTGTACCTACTACCTGAGCATCTGTATAGTATAGGATCTACTACAAGAAAATCCAGATGTTCTATCATGCTG
Organism: Phaethon lepturus; assembly: GCF_000687285.1. Classification (NCBI taxonomy): domain Eukaryota; kingdom Metazoa; phylum Chordata; class Aves; order Phaethontiformes; family Phaethontidae; genus Phaethon; species Phaethon lepturus. The sequence goes on along the minus strand of NW_010538132.1, from coordinate 6,290 downwards.
CTCCAACAACAAAAAGAAAACTGATCTCATTGAAGCTGGAGGAACCTTCTCCACTAACTGTCCTTTTGACACTGCAATATTGTCGTGGTTTAGCCCCAGCCGGTAGCTAAGCCCCAGGCAGCCGCTCGCTCACTGCCCCACGGTGGGACGGGGGAGGGAAGCGGAAGAGTAAAAGTGAGGAAACTCATGGTTTGAGATAAAGACAGTTTAACATGTAAAGCAAAAGCCGCACACAAGCAAAGCAAACCCATGAATCCATTCCCCACTGCCCACGGGCAGGCGGGGGTTCAGCCATCTCCAGGGCAGCCGGGCTGCGTCACGCGTAGCGGTTACTTGGGAAGACAGACGCCGTCACTCCGAGCGTCCCCCCACCCCTTCCTTCTTCTTCGTCCCAGCTTTATATACAAAACATGACGTCGTATGGTATGGAATATCCCTCTGGCCAGCCTGGGTCAGCTGTCCCGGCCGTGTCCCCTCCCACTGCTCGCTGGCAGCCCAGCACGAGAAGCTGGACTGACCTTGACTGCTCAGCAACAACCCAAAACGTCAGCACCTTATCGACAGTTTCTCACCCCAAATCCAAAACACAGCCTCACACCAGCTTCTGTGAAGAAAAGCAACGCTACGCTGGCTGAAACCAGGACAAATATTCAAGTAAGTTTTCAACAAAAATGTGTATGTATCCCATATGGATCTTTTTCAGCCAGAGAGGAAGGACTGTGTATAACATTGAGCAATCTATGGAAACCAGTTCTAAGCAGGAAAAAAAAAAAAAAAAGAAAAGAAAAAATCACAATATGTTCAAATAAGACAAGCCAGGACATTAATCAGTACTGTAGCAGGACTATTTTGCTTACGCATATTTCTGCATGGGCTCTAATTTCTAACCACCAAAACCAATATGCAGATACCATGGCAAAGCTGAAAACCTCTGCAGACAGCACAGAAAAGGAATAGGTGATAAGTCTATTGCAGTGGCAGGACACCTGCCATAGATGTCTTTGCTCCTATTTTGCACCGCTTGGCACAATGTAATGCCCCAAAACCCACTGATCCCTTCCCAAAAGGTTTAAGCATCACAAAATACGGTCCTCTCACAACACGATACTTCCAGGCAGCAGTGTAACAAAACATTTAAGGGATGTGCGCCAGCAGTAGAGTCCACCAGTCATAATCAGGTGAGCACAAGTCAGTGCTCACAAGCTCTGGTCCCTACACACTGGAGGCATTTCTGTGCTTTTTGAGTAAATCA
>NW_010538132.1:0-5007 GCF_000687285.1 Phaethon lepturus | reverse complement strand
GCAGGAAAAGAAACAGTACGAAATTGGTGTGCTTGGATAAAGCCATGTTGTGGTAGGGTTTCTTCGACATTTACTTCCCGCACATATTCAAAAACTGGAGGGCTAGTGCAGAACAAACTATTCATGGATGGTTCAGCTGAAGTTCAATTCTTGAATTTTGCATTTGTATAATTGATTGTAAAACTTCATAATTCATGCTAAGCTGGTTATTTAAAGATGTCATCCAATCAGGGAATTAAAAAAAAATAAGTGCAATGCATTTAAGTAGCTAAGATAGGGCGAATTACAATCAAATATACAATTAATATATGAGTAAACCTCATGCAAGCTGAAAATAAGATGTACATATTTAAGGCATGATAATTAACCATTGGAACAAATTACTGAGGCTCATGGTAAATTTTTTTTCATTTGGGAGTTGCTAAATCAAGACTAAACGACTTTCCAAAAAGATATGTTCAGCTTGAAGTCATTAGGTAAGAAGCAGAATTGTCGATGAAAATCCATATTCACTATTTTTCAGAAAGCCCAATTAAATGTTCATTACAATCTTCCCTGCTTTAATAAGGATTAGTTTATTTGGATGTCCCTTTACAATAGCAAGAACCATGAAAATAACCACAAATATAATAAAAATGCTACTATTTTAATATAATATACACATATATGATTAAACTACCATTTTACTGTTTATATGCATCTTTTAAATTACTGAAGTGACACAGCCTGAAATTACTGGAAGAAAATATGCCATTAAGGTCATTTTTATATACTCAAAAATAAACTTAGAAATTTCTTCTTGCAAAGTATTTTGAGATTGTTTTCATAACCAGTTTCATCATAAAATTGTGAAATTTGAGTTGAGGCAGATATTTCATGTTCATTTTCTATAACTAAGCTTTAAATACATTATGGCACATGATGATAATAATAAAGTAGATAATACAGATGCTAAACACTGAGCATTTGGAAACCTGACGTTGGCTATAGTTAAGGCATTTATACTTAAGTGAGATATATATTCCTATCAGGCATTGATATTGATATTACATTGATTTCCTTTTTACATAGTAGCTTTAAAAGAATAGGAACTAGCTTTTCATGTTACTTTGTCTTATCCCGTTCTTAGCTGTCGAGCTGTCAAAGAATGAGACAAGATCATAAGTAAGAGAACTAAAAGACTTCTAGGTACAATGAACTAGTGAAGGAAGAAGATGGCAAGGAGCAAAGACTTTTGGCGAAAGGGCTAGAGAAAGGACAGGCTCTGGGAAGCATAAATATTCCACAAAAGCAGCAATAATGTTGTGGCCAGGCTCTGTGAGGGTAGGGAGGGGGGAAGGTTTCACTGGAGAGGTAATAACTTTCCACTGGACACACTGGCATAGCTTGGGCTACCGGGAGAGAGAGGAATGCTGAGAGACAAATTCCTGAAGAAACCAAAAGATTTTGCTTCATATAATAAATAACTCGTCTGTCTCAAGATAATTCCTTCATGCTGCAGTTTGTTCCAACCCAACCAAGTTTACCTCTGATTTCCAGCCCTGAACGGCTCGGTAGGTTTTCGGTTTCCAGTATGCTAACACCAATTAGTGAGCTACGACTGGTGCTCTCCTGAGCAAAAAATTATCCTCTTTATTTACCTTCCAGTGGGATTAAAATTGCATGGCTAGCTTGTGATACAATTTTACTTGATGGGGGGGAGAAAAAAATCTAATTCCACTATTTATTTCTGCCCAGAAAACACAGATGTAGAAGCACTCCCAGAGCATATGGGTTAAATTAGTGCCTGCTGTGTCCCAGCACCGGCATTTGTCTGATTTAGTGACACATGTTTTAAACAGTCGGAAGGGGGTCCAGGCAGCTCTGGAGGTGGTTTTCAGCTGGATCCATCCTTAAACAGCGGTCTAATAAAATTACACTTTTACGTTCAGTCTGTGCTGAGCCACCACCAACTTTGGGTCACCAGAGGAGGCATCCCCTGAGATAAATTACGCAGGTCACAAACTAGCTGCACAATGTCCTTTTGATGACAAAATACCAAGCAGAGCTGACATTTAAATTAGCATCCCTGCACGTTTTCCAGCTAGATAATGATATGGGTAAGACAGCCAACACCTGTGGCACCAGGAGGGATCCAATTCCAGAGGAGCCGTGGCCAAAGGTTTGTCATCATCCCAAACCATTTGTGTTGCAACTGAAAATAGGCTCAGACAGTCAGAACCTGGCTGCCCTGGGTTGTGCTTTGGGTTTACAAGCCTTGGTTTTATTCTTTGAGCCGCATTCCTCCTGGGACTCGGCTGGCTTGACAGTGCTGGGGTCTTCGCGCTAGCCCTAATACCAGGGAAAAAGAAGGATGAAAAGAGAGAGCAAATAAACAAACACACAAAATCTCTTTGCTTCCAGAGCACAGGAGAATAACTAAAAGAAAAGGTGACTACAAGGGCACAGAGCAATAATTTCTGAGCATTGGCTTCTAGCAACACCTTCCTTTAACAAAACAGCTCCCCTTCCCCTCTGCACCAAACTCAGCCCCAGGGTCTATTCAAGTGCTGAAAGCCCGGGTTTCCTCGTGCCGTACGTGGTCAAGTCAACGCGGTTACAAAGGAATTCTTTTTCCCCAAGCATTTTTTGATGGATCGCAGCTAGGTGGTGGAGAAGTGGCTGTGTGATTAGAGAGACCAGCCACGCGTAGCCCAACGCCTGCCCAACCCCTTCCAAGCACCACGGGTGGGTTGTCTGCGTGCCCTGCCGCGAGGTGAGGCATCAAGGCCGGGCTATGGACCTTCACACTGCACCAGTTGGAAAGTGTTGTGAGGTACAGGGACTGCCTTGCCTTCTCCCAGCACAGAGTGCCTCATAAGCGTTATTAGGTATCAAGTGGGACTAAATGAATCGGCACAAATCAGCTAACTTCACCATGCTCCGACGTCTATCCTGCAAAGAGGTGCCCGACCCTTGGCCGCTGCCGGATTTAATTTGGAGCATATTGATGTTATTTATGGCCTAGCAGCTTTAACCCTCATCGGACACTAAAGCAAGAATGCCCACACAGAGCTTCACATTTCAGCTTTCACTGGCTGTAAATCAGCTTGTTCAGTGAGTCAAGAAATCTCCCAGAGATTGTTTCTGACCGCAGGCATCACCTTGCACAACCCTCCCTGGCACAGAAAGGGTGCCATTTGGAGAGCATCCTTTCGGGGCCGTCTGCAGGCAAGCCAAAAGGATTTTTTTTTTTATTTGAACCTGGGTTTTGCGTCTTTCTGGCTGCCATTTCACTGATCCTTCCCTCCAGCAAACCCCTGAAGCTGAAAACCTGCTTAGCCTTTTTCTGCAGCAGGCGGGGAGACGGCAGCAGCTGTCCAGTTTGAAAGAAAAGGCAGAATTCAGTCAACCCAAAGCAAGGATGCAAAGCGGAAAATTCTGTCACCAGCAAGCGCAACCTGGCACCGAGGGAAAGCACACATGAACATCAAAGTCAGACGGGTCAAAGCACCCAGCTCTGAGGCAATTATCATATTTTCTTAGATACAAGTCACACTTCAGACGGCCCAACTCCCTTTAAAAGTAATGGCACTTGGAAGCGTGTCCTTGGATAACTGTCACCGAGGCGGGCAGGGGAGCCGCGGGGGAGCCGCGCCGGTGACCGTGCTGCGGCCGACCCAGAGGCTGCCTTTTAGCAGGTTAGACGTGTCAAAATACGCCCGTTTCTCCACACCAGCACAGTGCCTGGTGTTTGGATATCATTATGCTGATTTAGCATCCTGACCCTAAGCTGCTCCATGGCAGATTTAGTAAATATAGCAAAACGAAAAGAAGGGTGTAATAAACCATTAAGTACAAATCGAATAGCTTGATTAATCACGGTGTAAGTGCAGTTTTATACAGCTGTCTGCTTCCCGGGATTGCACTGGAATAAATCTGCGGTGGCAGATTTGACCCTTCGCTTCTGTGCTTCTGTTCCCTGCCTGTAAAAAACTCCAAGATAATATATTTCCCCAAGGCACGGGCTGTTGCAAGGATACCTAAACTTGAAATGGTGATTCTCACATCTTCGCTTGATAATATGCTGCTCAGAAACCAGAAGAACGCAAAGAGCTGCCAAAGAAAAAGCAAATTGAAAAAAAAAAAAACAACCCAAAAACGAAAGCATCCCACAACTCAGGATTAGGATTTTAGTCCTAAACAGGGAGCCGCTGTGGGACACAGCCCTGCACCTACAACTGCATTAACACAGCAGAGAGGTGTCTGGCTCAGCCCTGGTCTTACCACGCGTGTCTGCTGGCGTTGTGTCATGTGAGAATTGATGCTGCAGATGTAAGAAATGAAGCAAATGCCCCCTCCTCTCTCCGCATTTCAGGTTTGGTATCACGGCAGAAGTTTCCAGACGAGGCAGACGCAGCTGGAAGGCACTGGTGCAGTAAGGTGGGGAAGGAGCAGGAGGAACTGGCAGTGCAGAGAGGGAGCAGGGATGATTCCTCTAAAACTTCTCTGGAGAGTGATCTCAGTAAAATATTTCTGTGAGTAAGTCTTGCATAGAAAGTCAGAGTGGAGTCGTGGAGTGTGCTGGTGATACGAAGCTGGAGAGCAGCATGAATACAGAGAGAGTTGGGAAAATTACACAGGAATAACCACATGCCTTTGAATCCTGTCAAAATAATAAAAAAAGGATTATGCTCTGTAGCACAAAATGATCTCATGCATCTTGGGGTGAAAGATGGGGATATCTGTTCCAAGGTGTGAGTTAGAAAGGTGTGAGTCACTCCTGGACCGAGACACGGGCCAGATGCAGCCATGGAAGAGGCAAATGTGACCTGCAGCTACGTCACCATCGGTGACCGCTGAGCCCTTGCCTGGTGTGCTTTGGATGATTCAGGCCATGCGTGTCAAAGAAAGAGGAAATCCAACAGGCAAAAGTGCAGAAAATATATTCCAGGGATTGATAGGGTATTCTATTTCATGCAATCAAATGCAAAATGAAATATAACAAAATATAACAAAATATAACAA
>NW_010538131.1:0-2373 GCF_000687285.1 Phaethon lepturus | reverse complement strand
AGTCTTATGAGGAATGGCTGAGGGAACTGGGCTTGTTCAATCTGAAGGAGAGGAGGCTGAGGGGAGACCTTATCGCTCTCTACAACTACCTGAAAGGGGTTGTGGTGAGGTGGGTGTTGGTGTCTTCTCCCGACTAACTAGTGATAGGACGAGAGGAAATGGCCTCAAGTTGCACCAGGGGAGGTTTAGATTGGATATCAGGAAAAATTTCTTTACCGAGAGGGTGGTCAGGCATTGGAACAGGCTGCCCCATGAGGTGGTAGAGTCACCATCTCTGGAAGTGTTCAAAAACATGTGGATGTGGCGCTTCAGGACATGGTTTAGGGGACATGGTGGCACTGGATTAATGGTTGGACTTGATGATCTTGAAAGTCCTTTCCAACCTTAGTGATTCTGTGATTCTGTGATTTGCTTGCCGAAACTTCTTTAATACCCAGCTTTGATTTTCCTTTCTAACAATAGCATTAAAACAGAAAATGACACCAACTGCTGCATTTAGGAAAGATGTCTGCAGCCTCTGCTCTTGCCATCCTGCCTTCTGCAGAGGAGAAGGGCACTACGCTGAGGAGGTGGGTGTTGGCGTGGGGAACTTTGTCTCCTGTTTGCTGAGAAGGCACAGCTGGCGCTCAGGAGGGACCTTCTTCTCTCATCCCTGGGCATGACTTTCTGTGAAACTGGGAAGTCGGACAGGTGGACAGAGGATGCAGATGTGGGCAGAAATGGCAGGGTGAGGACCACCACTTGAACTCAGTTCCAGTTCTGACTCCACAAAGAAGAAAATCCAAAGCCTTTCCTCAAACAAGCATTACGTCATCTATTTCAGTAGCAGTCACTTCACTTTGTTTGTCTCTGGTTTCTAAGCACTGGGATTGACTCAGGGCACGTCTCCGGGTTCCTTTTATTTCTACAGGAATGGCACCTACAATATTATTTCCATTCAGCTCAGACCACATCATCAGGCGACAAGCTGTGCAGATATCCTCACAGTCCCTAGGTCTGGCAGGTCTTGCACAGCCAAATTTCTGAAGATAGAAGTCCGGGTACGGAAATGTAAGCAAACAGCTGTGGAAGAACTGGCATTACATGCCTAGGAAATCACAGCAGAGGGGTTGAGCCTCTCTGTTTCCCTACCCTTGCAGTGCTGTCTAACTTACCTGAGGTGTCCTGGGGCATCAGGCAGTCTCGCTTCATGGATTGCTGTGGAAAACAGCTACGTTTTAGAGAATGCAACACTCCTGAGCGGGGCTGGCCATGTAGCAGTGCTGGAGCTGCTCCTGCAGTTTCTGGGTGTTGGAATGAACTTGCCAAGAGCACAAAAGCTCTGGGAGCAGAGCTGCCTCCTCTTTGGCCTTCTAGGCACAGTCTGTCCTGTAATACTTGCAGATGAAATTGTCTCTGTCACAAGATATAAAAGATGCATGATAACGCTAGCATCTTCCAGAGCATTGAACCAATTATGAATCTAAAAGAAATGGTAACCATGTAAACACAGACTGGATGCTTTTACATGGCACATAGGTGCTGTAGGGACAACTTCCTCCCCAGGGCAGATAAAAATGATGCAGTTGTTGTGGGCTCATGAAGTTGTCTAAGTTCAAACAATCTTCAGTGTCTTTCACCATAATACTTTGCGGTGTGCGGGTCAGGCATGACTTGACCACGAGTGACCACTGTCCTGCCTGCGCGTGTGGGAGCATTGCCAGCCACAACAGCTTCCCTTTCAGAGATAGTGTCTTCTGTGCAATTTTATTATAGTCAGAATCTAGAACGTGAAAAGCTTTATATCCCTCACATCTGAAAGGAAAATAGTCCATCGTGCATGGTGTAAAACTCTGTTTAATTGGAGTCATGCGGCATAGTGCTTGCTGCTGCAAACAGCAGCCCAGGCATTTGTTGCTGCATTGCTACTTGAACCCAGCTGTCCTCACGTTTTTATTGAAAACGTTGTTTATTTCCTCTTGCAGTGCTGTTTTCCTATGATCTTTCAAATGCATTCCTATTTCTCTTTTTGTCTTTCATCCTTGAATGGAGTGCATTACCGTCTGCTGGAACTAAAGACGTGTAACACTTCTCCTTTGCATACCCTGGGCAGCCTACTCCTGTCGTCTTTAACTCCAGGAATTCTTCTTTTTTAAAAAGGAAGCGCCCAGGTTTCCAGGGAAATTCTTGGTGAAACTCGGGGTTATGAGTAAGGGTGGCAGGGCTGCGCCTGCTGTCTCACAGGTGCAAACAGGCACAGCCGCTTAAGAGCCGCTTAAAAGCCGTTCCTGGGGAAAAGCCTTCAGCTACACGCTCATCCGAGCCTGCGGGGAAGGAAACGTGGAGCTTTGCGGGCTTGTGGGCGGTCGGTCGGTCGGTCGGTCGGTCGGTCGG
>NW_010538130.1:57726-108469 GCF_000687285.1 Phaethon lepturus | reverse complement strand
TTCATGGACTTGCGAACCCCTAAATGCTCCTCAGGGATCCCCATAACAAACTGTTCATCAGGTGCCTGTCCACAGTTGCCCCCTAAATGCCCTTCAGGGTCTCCCAACGACCCCCTAACTTCCTGTAAGGGCTCCTGGAATTGCCCCCAACCACCTAGCAGGTACCACCCCCAAACTGCCCCTCCGAAGGCTCAGAGGAGACTCCCGAATTCCCCCTCCCTGGCAGCCCAGCTTCAACCACCTTCTTCCCAGTGCCCAGGTTAAGACCTGCCAGGGAGCTTCTTTAACCTAAGGGAGATCGGTGTGCCTAGGCTCAGTAGGACCCTGTCTTACCTCTTTCCTTCCTTACTCTCTTCCCCTGTAATATTTTCTTGGAGTCATGCAAGTCAGATTTTAGTTCCTTCCCCCATTGTCTGATAATTTGACCCCCAAGGACATTCTGTCTCTCACCACCCCCTGAAGCTGTATCTCCCCTTTTTTCCCCATGTCAGAGTTGCCAGGAGCTACCTCCTTGCCTCCCTGTGCCTTCCCTGAGGGCCCCTGCACAGCGCAGCCATATCTCCCTGTGAGACTGGGCTGTCCCCCATTATCACTCTCCTGATCCCCTTCCTGTGGCCCTGTTGGACATGCCACAAGTCACTGTCTCCTATTCAGAGCTCTGTGCTCTGAAGGGTGCAGCCCCCTGCAGTCAGTGTGTGCCTCCCTCAGCATCTCCCCATTCTTTCTGTGATTGCATCCCAATTTTCCCCATCTTGTACTGTGTTATTTTTCCTTTTTGTAGCCGTGTAGCAATGTTTAGCCACTGGTCAAACAGTGTTGTTATGGCTGGTTAGTCTTTGTTCCCTGCTTTTTCTGCACTGCTTTGCCTCCCTGGTCAGCTAACAATCCTTTCTACCCCGATTCCCTTGGCCCAGTCAAATTTTACCCTTCTGTGGTTTGTTTTGGAACAATAATGTCATTTTTAGGCGCAGTAACAGTATTCTGCAACTGCAACTCGGCTATAGCTCCTCTGTATTGTTACTGTAAGAAGATGCGAAGATTTCCTTCAGCCTTAGACTAGGAACCACCCATAGGGAGTTGCCCTCTTTTGTACTATTTTTACTATAGCTGCATGGCTTTTCTTTGTAGCTGTTAAAGTCCTGTATAACTCTTGAATTGTTGTGTGATACATTTCTACTTAGGAATATCGGGTTAGTTGTTCTTCTGCTGTCACCTTCCTGTTGTCTCTGATGTGTGGGCAAGCAGAGTTGCCACTGCGTGGATGCGGGAGGCTTGCTCAGTGCTGATGCTGCTAGCTCAGTGTTGCTTACCTTGCATTAGTAGAGAAGGAGAGTAAATGTCTCTGCATGATGCAGTATCCAAAGTATTATTCATAGGGATCTTTTTTCTGCTGGCTAGCTTGCCCTGCTTTCAAACATATAATGTATCATCATTCTGCTGCTTGTCATTGTTTTGCTACATTGGTCCCCGTCCCGAAAACCCCCGTGACAAAGTACGGTCATACGTGAGGGCCATGCGCTCACTTCATTATGCGTGGCAGGGCTGCTTCCTCCATCTGCTAAGTGCTGCTGACAGACACTGTCGCTCACTTCTTGAGTTAAGGCACTGAGGGTCTGGGCTGTGCAATGAGGTGGTTCTTTCGGCCACAAAAGGAAATGGTGAAGAATGAATTGATGTTCAGTGTATCAAGCAGATCTCAGCTGTGCTGTAGCACCAGGTGACCTGATGCAGTCGGTTAATCTTCTGTGAAAAAAATTAAGCCTTTTGAGATCTTTTCCCACACACAGGGTGCTGAATATCAGAAATTTGGCTTGCAGGAGATTGGATGAACCTTGTGATTTCTTAATACCACTTGTGGTAGGTGTCCCATGTGAGAAGGGAGGAAGGATGCCATAGTCAGACTGTGCGGTGGTGTCGGTGGTAAGAGCTAGGACATTGACTTTCTCGCTGCTGGAGTGGGAGCTCTTGCTTACAGCAGGGTGTTAGAGATGCTAAGGTAAAAGGTGCATTGGATTCTACTTTTGTTTGAATATAGCAGAACACGTCCTGATGTCCCTACTTAATCATTTGCCCTGTTTTACATCACTTTCTGCATCAGCATGGCTGGAAAAAGCCTAAACCAGCCACTTGTACTATGTGAACATAAACATCTTAAGAACAGGGATTATAAACAGATATTGTCTACCGCTATTAAGCCTCCTATGCGTTAATCTGCAGAAGACGTTCAACTAAACAGTGTCAAATTTTCCAAGTAAGCCCAGGTATCGTATCAAGGATTGATTTGTTCTGTTGCTTGTTGATGTCTTTGTTTCGTCACCATCTTTTCTGCACGCTGCTGCATGTGTACTTTTTCCTTGCCCTGAGGGCAAGGCGCAAAGACAACTTTGTGAGTAATCATAGTTCTGATGAGAATTTGAGGAGCTTGCTTCCTCTGTAAAGGCAGACCTAATTTTGAATTTGTCTATTGAATGACAGAGAGTGGACTACTGTGAGCTGTAGAAGCTGTTGGACAGGTCTGTCAGAGTGACAATAAGAGATGCAGGCAGACTTTTACTGTGCCCTGAGGATATAAATCTCTTTGAACCACATCTTTTGCTGTAGTTAGCTTAAGACCGTGACTCTTAAGTACAGTTAAATCACCATGGAAGCTTACTGTTACCACAGTTTGAGTGCAAAGTCTGCTGTAGCTATTGGACTTCTTCTGAATTTACTTGTTTGTCACAGTAGCAAACACTGTGAAGATATGGTTTCCCTCCTCTGGTCCTGCCATCTGTTTTCCCAAAAAATGCTGTAAAATAAAGCTGTTTGCTTACAAGACCATAAAACTTCAGCGAACTTGTTTCTGAGCCCTCAGGTTGCCCAGCTGCGTTTGACTGAAATACGTTGGTGTGATAATACAGTGGGGCAAATAGAATTGTTGGATATATAGGTACTGTGACTTTGACATGCGGTGTCTACAGGCAAATTATAGCTAACATCTGTTCAGCTGAAAAATCTGTCCTTTGTGAAGATACGGGGCAGAGGAGTGGGGAATGGAAAGCTAAGTGTTTGAGAAGTAAAGTACTATGTTTTAATGTACTTATTTGTTCTAGCTAGAAAGAATTTTGAGGAAGAGAAGGTATAAGAGAAGTATGTTTAGCAGCCTCGTAATGATTATTATTCTGGGGGAAGAAGAAAACCTCATATGATCAGGTGTAGCTGGTAGTATAACTGCTGTTGTCTCAGCTGGCAAAGAAGTATAGGCTGCATAGAGTGCTTGATCAGCCATTTTGAGACCTGTCAGACTTGTACCAGCATGAAGCTTTTAGCTTTTAGCTAAACACTGCTTTTAGCCCCTCTTCTGGTCTCAGGTTGGCATTGGTGCAGCTAGAGAAACTGTTGGTCAACTAAGATGAAGTATTTTTGAACGGATGGGGATTAGGAAAGAGATGATATAAAGTAGGAGAAGGATGAGGAGAGGCAACAGTAGCAGCCTCGCTCCCATCTTGTAAGCAGTGTTGAGGACTCAGCTGAAGTGGTAGTACCATCTCGGTTGTCACCTGGCATAGATGAAGACACAGTAATATCCAAAGTGGTCCTAGGAGATGAGGGTGTGAAAGGGAGGAGCACTGCACATTTTATGGGCTCTGGCAGTAAAGCACGCTTCTTGCTTTGCACTTGGCCTTCCGTTGCAAGCGTCACATTGCAAACCTCTGAAAGCAGGAGAGTGGATGAATAGCCAATCTTGTCATTTCATTCATCAGCTAGGTGTGATTTCCACCATGCCAGCTTTGGTACGTTGAGATCTCCATTTGTTTACCAGACAGGATTTCAGCAACGTCCTTGGGTGGCATCAGGAGGACTTCTTGTTTAGACTAATTCAGTCTAACTTCTGTTTACTTTTATGAGCAATTTGTCTGTAATAGCTTCGTTTTTATAACCATTTATCATTACCTTGAACTTTTAAAGACAAGTTTGCACTATGTATTTCAACAGAGTTGCAAACAGAGCAAGCAGCTCTCTAAACTTACTGGGATGTTGGAAGCTGTCTAGCTCCAGTAGCAAAGAGATGTCAGGTTAATTTGTACTATGAAAAGCAGGATAAATTAACTGGTACCAAGCTTTACGCTGCGGTGGACAGACTTTGTTCAGCATCTGAGCTAACGAGTTTCTGATTTCTATGCTGTGCAGCAGCCTGTGGTATAGATAAGTTTTGCACTATGGGAGGTTGTGATTCTCTTTCTGATTAGTAGCTTTGAGGTCTAGGAGCCACCCTGAAGTGTACAGGCAAGAAAAAACAGGAGGTAGCAAAATGTTTCTCCTCATTATTGTGCAAGCTTCCAGAGCAGACTAAACTGAGTTCTCAAACACATGGTAGGCGGTGTGAGCAACTGAAGAAAGCTCATTTTGTTTCTTCTTGTATTGCCTGATAGATAAAATGTCCTTATTATAGGTAAAGAAGTTTTTACTTCTGTTTCTGAAGGGCAAATGTTTTAAGGTTTTCTCAGATGAGATTAGAGTGAGGAAACGGAGCAGTTTATTAGTTTGATACAAATATTGAAAGAGTATTAAGGTAAGAAACAATGAATTTCAATAAAGAGACAAGAGATGTAACAAATGAGGAGGGAATTTTCAGGAATTTGTGGCTTAATTTACATTCTGTCTGTGGCATCTTCTACTAAAACACATTGAAATGTTTGTCGGTTTTTGTTATGCTGTCTTCTAACAGAGTTTCTGAAAGAGGACATTTTAGGAGCTTCACGTGTCCTAAATTGTAGTGACTCACGCTTTAGTCCAGGTAGAAACGGGTAACTCTTTGCTTAAAAGAGGGGTAACTGTTGCAAAAGAGAAGTTCTTGTGACTGAATCCAAACTGAACATGCTGAGTGCATGTTCAAGGCCATGAATTTTCTTGGATTAACACCATGAACTGAGCACTAAGGAAAAAGGTAGGATTTTAGGCCACGGTACATGACTGTAAGAATGTTTCTGTCCCTTAACTCAATCCACGTTATGTTTTGCATGCTCTTCAGACTCATCTGTTCTGACAAAATTTGGGAAGCCTCCCAGCACTGTGTTACCACTGATGTACTGTAAGTTTGCCTCGCTGCTGGAGAGTTTTGGATGCTATGTGAAAGCAACAGCTGTTACTTCCTTTAAAAAAAAAACCCAAAAACAAAACAAAGCACAAAACCACACACACTTGTAGCTTTTCTCATTCCTTCTAACTATAGTTCAGGTTCCAGGAACTAAAGAGCTAACATTAAACTTTTGCATGTTTTGAGAACATGGATTTACTTAGACCACATTGCCAAAAAGTACATCGCCAGGCTAGTAATTTCTCTTTCAAATAAAATTAGAGACAAAATAAAATGGGTATTAAAGGATTTTTTTTCTTTTTTTTAAATAAAACCAAGTCAAATATTTAGAGTATTTCCCCCTACACCAAATATGTTGTTACAAAATAAATCATTGATATTTTACTTTTTGGAAGTACTGGATTATAAATGAAAACTACGAATGAAAACTGTAAAATGTCTTATCTCCACATTACCAGATTAGAAAATCCAGTGTACTAGGTAAGACGCTGCATGACTTTACTGTCTTTAATTACAAATCTAATGTGATTCTTTCTAAAATAGCAGATATACCTGCATAGTTAAGAGAAAGCAGAAGTGAGATAAGGAGAGATTTTTGTATTCCCCATTTCCTTGAAACCTTAAGGTTTACACTAGATAGCGTCACAGCAGCAGCAGAAATTTCAGAGCAAAATACTGTTCGAGTGAAAAGCATCTTCCTCTTGGAATATGTTTTTTTCAAGGTTTCAAATGCACAAACTATTATTTAAAGGAATTTTGATTAACTCTCCATGTAAACCATTTGTTCCCTGCTTTTTCTTCACTAAGTGATTATTGCTTCTTGTTTCACTAAGAACTTAAATTTAAGTGTCTCTTAAAGAAAGCAGATACTTCTTGTTTGGTTCTGCAGCCCCACGGGACAGTTATCCAGGGACAGTCAGCTTCAGGCAGACAAATAGCTGAGGCAGCAGCAGTGATCCACATCAGCTGCCATCCTTCATGGCCCCTTCTCACATGCTTTTTATATAAAGCATTCCGGAAAGCAATGAGCTTATTGTGCATGCCCGGCTCAGTAGTGCTGCACCTCCACAGCAGCAGTCCAGTGCTTCCACAGGGTACGGCGCTCACTGTCTGCAGTCCCTGGCCTACACGCGGACACAAAGCAGTTACACAGAGGAGGAGGTCCAAAGCCTGCTACCCTGCTTTCATCCAGAGAGGAAAAAGGTGGCTTGCCTGGCTAAAAAGGTTTACCGCTGCTGAGTTAGGTCGTTGATTAATACGTGATTACTCCTTTTGGTTTTAGAGGGTATCTTTTTATTTCCTCACAGTCTCATTGCTAAGTTAGAAGGTTTTACATCTGATACCTATTCTGATGTTGTGGTTTGCTTTTTTGGAAAAAGGAAGCACCGTCGTGATTACATAATGTTTGCATCAAGCACATTGTATTTGGGTCTTGGAAGTTTTAATAAATTTAGCTATGTAATATTCTAGCAGGGGAGAGGTGATACCATCTCAGTTTCCCACCCAGGGAATCGAGATATGTACTTCTTGTATCAAAAGTACAAAATTACACAGGGCACCCTGGGAGGGCTGGGACCTGAGGCAGGTGTTGCAAGCTCTAGGGTAACGTCTTGACCCGTGGGACGGCTGCCTTTGCTGGTTCTTGAGGCAGAAGTGTGGCTGATAAAATCATGAGGGATGTGTTGCCTGCTTTTCAAACTTCTTTCTTTCGAGGCAGGCCGGAGCACTAGTTTTGAACGTGTAGATCTATTGCTGCAGTTGCATTAAAAACCGTTATTCTGGGAACTTATGCCAGCTCCTTCTCTTCCGTTTAGCCGAAGATTAACAAATCGGTGTTCCCAGGGCTGTGCTAACCTTCCTTGTTGTTGCTGGTGCTGATCAAGATGTCTTGGCATGGTCAAAGGTATTTGCAGGACATTAAAACAGGGAAAATGGAAAAACAAATTAAAAACTTTGGAGTATCCTTTAAAAACTATGTTAAATCAATGAGGAAAAAAAAACTTAAAAGCATAGGTTGTTTAATACATAAATATGGAAAATCTGATAACGACAATTGTTACAGATGAGATAAAAATAAATTCTAAGATACCTTAAGTATTAATTAAATGGCTGAAGGCCAAAAGCTGCCTTCTGCTCTCAACAGTGTAATCCCATTGGAATACCAGTTGGAGTAAAAGGATCAGGATTTGTCCCTACATCTACCAGCCACTACCAAATAAGGCTCCTTGCAGAATTCGGTAGCAGAGTTGATGGGAATCCAGACACAGTGGGAGGAAGCTGTGTCGTTCTCTCAGCCTCCTCGACACAAGGGCAAAGGATTCAGTTTTCTTCCTCAAGGTATAACTTTCACTTTCCCATGTCCTGAAGTTCTCCTACCAGTACTTTCTGCTGGCTTTTCCTTCCTTCTTGGCCAAGATCTCCATGACATTTAGCAGTATGGGAAGGATGGGGTGGTTGTGATTGCGAGGATGAGATCCACAGCTGTATTCTGGATGTGCTTTCCCTTACGTTCGCTGTTCTTGTAATAGCACCGATCGTGCCTTCCCAGCCTGATACTCTCATATCAAATGGCCCTGACATGCCGCTATGGTAAGTGCCTGGCTCATTCTACCTGCTGGTGAAGTAGATGGGTGGGCTTAGATGGGCAGCAGCATTTTTTGGTGATAACTTGGTGCTCTCTGAGTGAGTAAGAGTGTTACTTAAGCTCTAGTGATACAGGCTGTAGCATTAGAGGGTTCTGCGTTCAACGCTGTGATTCAAAACGAGGTTATACTGCTGTGTTTCAGCAGCAGAACAATGTGCGTCTGAGTTAATACAGTGAATTCTGTGGTGCTGGTGCATAGCTGTATGACAGGCATGTCTCGGAGCCGAAGGTTTCAGAGCAGGTAATGTGTTTTGGTATTTTTTGTGTACGGAGGAGATCCCCTAAGGAAGGGATGTAGTTGTGTGTATGTAATTCAAGATGGTAGAAAAAATAACAGCATTTTTTTCATATTTGTCCTTGAATGTCCTTTAATGTATCCTTTAAGTTCCCATTTAATTAGCACTCTTTAAAATTTTATTCCATTCCAAAGTTTTCAGGTAGCTTTTAAACTTGTTACTTTTTTGGCTTTGGTTATCTCTATGGGTGGATTTGAGCCCTTATCTTCCAGCTTTGTTATAGTTTGCTGGGATGACTTGAGCTTCATGTTCAGTTCCCCTCTTTTGATAAATGTGTTTGGGAAGGATGCCTGGAGCCTATGGAAAGCATACTGAGGGCTTAAGCAGTTAGCGTGCCAGGAGTTGTCCAGCTACTAACTCAGCCTGAATCAGAGCGTACTGGTGTGTTTTTCATTCTCTCTTCTAAGTAGCTGACCAGAGTATTCATCTATTTTAAGTACTTTGCTTCGAGCTCTCTAACTGAGCTTATTTTATCAGGGAGCTGCGTGATGATATGCTGGTGTGTTGTATTTCCTTTCCTATATACATACTGCCTTTCAAATTTGTTAACTGTTCGCTTTAGGTCTATGAGTGCTCGTCCCTTTTAGAAGAGAATCATTCACAATAGTAGCAGCTGAACATGGTATTGAAAAGAAGCTGTTTCAAAGACCTGTTCTTTGTTTACTGGCTGCAATGTTAACTAATGAAGAATGAGGTGTTGGAGCATCTGTTTATCTGTGCCAAGGCAGATTCTAAGTCAAGCCGTGTTTCAGTATTTTATTTGATACAAACTCTTGCTTTTCACTGCTGATCAGGAGAATAAACATGCATTTCCTGTTGCAGTTGACATCTCAGCTACACCATCGACGGGTTGCTGCACGCTGCTCTGCTTTCTGCTTGTCTTAGTAGTTGCAGAGGGCTGTACTGAGAGCTGTCAGCCGAGCTCGCCCCTAGTCTCTCACTGGGTACGCAGAGCTGGAGGTTAGAAAAGAGGAAGGATTGAGAGGATGGTTGTTAGGGGAGATTTTGCAGGCTTTCCCATGTGGTTGTATAGAGGTCTGTGCTGTAACCTGTCATGGGTGCTTCCCAGTTTATAAACCATAGGTTATTAAAACAAAATGGTATTAAACAATGCATGCTAAAAGCCTAGACAGTATCCCCTTCGTCAGTGGAGAGCTCGACTTCTGTTACTGCATCGTTGACTCATAGCCCTGGCTTCATTTTGACACTTGATTCTTGTGGCTGACCTCTGTTTTTCTTTTCTTTTTTCCCTCTTCTGGAGTCCTTTTGCTGCAGTGAGTTCACGTAATGTCTTGTCCTTTTGATACCAGTGGAGGAAATGTTAATGCATTTTTCAATTTTGCAAGAGCCAAGTACATGTAGAATTCCTGAACATGACTAGGCAACCCGTAAATTACTTGTGCTCCCCTCTAGATCTGTCGAGCTCTCTGTGTGTCCCATACTTAGAATTGCTTTACTGATCCAGATGTCCCCCCTCCAAGCTTCCTGGCGATAATTTCCAGGGTGTGACCACTGTCTGGTGGAAGGATGTTGCTCTCGGATTAGCTTGTTAACCCCTAGCCTTTTGACCTTTCATGTCTTATTCTATGGGGTTGGTTAGATTTATTCCCATAGTTCCTTTGCTGGATTTATTGTATTTGATTTCTAAATAATTATTAGTTCCTTATTTATGACCACAAAGAGCTTTTATGGAACCAGCTACTAAAACTGTTTTACCCACAACAAGGTACGGCACTCCAGATTTGTACCTGCCCTAGTGTGGCAAGACTATGTTGCCATGTTTAAGTGACTGCAGAGCTACTCCCATTTTTTTGCCACAGTTTACCCGAAGTCAGAGACTACATGAGTTTGCTTGGTCCCTGGGGATCAACTGCCTGAAAAATTCCTTAGTAAGCATATATAAAGATAGCCTGTCAGTTCTGCATAAGCTTTTTCATTTTTTCTCCTTCTCTGTGCATTTGGTGCTTTCTTTAGTCAGTTATTTGTTGTTTGGCATCAGCACCCTGCTCAACGTTTTATAGTACATACAAATAAAAACAGTCTGTGCCCTGAAGTTTTTACATTCTGAAGACACATGGAAATCAGAGAACTCCAGATGTAGAGGATTTTGGTATTTGGGATTCTTTAGTTGCTCTTGAGATAGTTTTGAATGATTTTGCTTTTACCATGTATACAGTTCTTTTTCTGCATTGGAAAGAAATACCAGTGGAGCAAAATTCTTGTTTCGGATATGCTGCACTGAATAACTGCCCCTAAGAATATGTCATGATCTCAGCTGTAAAATAGGTTGTATTGTTCTTCCTCTCTCTATATCAAACACAGTTTGGAACCTCCCTGTGCCAAAGGACACTTGCCAGTCTGACAGCTGGGTACGGTTGATAGCTGCCTTCAGTCTGGCTAATAGGATTTTGTCTTCCAGATTAGGAAATTGGTTATATCAAGGGCCCTACTTCCAAATGGGACAAGAGGCTTAAGCTTCAGAAAGGATGGGCTGCTCCTGTGCTTCATGTAGTGAGCAGGAGAAAAAGGGATGCACTCTGAAAGCAGCTGAAATCTGACGTGATTGTTCTTAACTTTTTACTAGAATCATTCTCATTATCAGTATAGAAAACATTTCATCTGTGTAGGCTGGCTCTCTGATCTCCTGATGTGGGTTACTGGATACAGAGACACCTCAGACAAGTAATGCTGCAAAAAACACGGCTGTGACTTGCTGGTTTTGTGAATGAGTACTCTTAATTGTTTGGCTTCTTGTTTTTACGAGGTGGGACTGCATGAAGGGGAAGCAGTGAAGCACAAGGCTCTCCCTGTCTTAAGGCCTTAATTTAAGTCCTCTGAGTTTTTTGAAACTATTCCCATTGAGGTCAGTGGCAAAACTTTTCTTTTGTCAGCTCAGGACTAGGCCTAAACCCTGCACCCGTTTTGACAGAAGAAATCTGAGAACATATTATTTCTCTTCCTAAATGTCAAGTTTTAAAAGGGGATGAGTTCTGGGGAGGGCTGTGTATTGCTCACTGTGAACTGAGTTTTTTTCTGTAAGAAGTCGCTTTTTTCCAAGGCCAAAGATAAATGGTGAAATGCTAGAAATTTCCTAGGCCCTGCCTTTCAGCTGTCTAATCATGTTCTTTGCAGAGACACTTAAGATGCTCTGCTATGTCTATTGTTGCTTTAACTTGTCAGTTTGTTCAGTAGCCTTTTTTACACTGTCTTGTAACCTGATGAAAGGGGGTCACTGTTGAAACTAGTAGAACATCATTTTAGGCTTGATCCAAGAAGATACTTCATTTTTTTCACATTGTTGTCTGCCCATGGAGTGCTATGGCCACAGGACACCATGCTGGAGTGAAGCTCAGCTGGATAGAAAGCAGTCTGGATAGGTCCATCACAAACAATGTCTATATTTATCCTCAATAGGATGCATGTAATCAAACCTCATGATGTTTCAGGGCAGTAGCTTTTCCTGTAGGATGCAATATATGACACTAAAAATAGATTTAACTCTTTTTTTTCTTTTTTCTTTTTTTTTTTTGTTACAGGAGAAGTAATTTCACTTTTGTCTTGATGAATTACATGGCTAGTAATCTGATCAGAGTAGATCTTCTAATTAAAAAAGCTACAGAGAAGCTGGCAAGCAGAAATAACTGTTCAGCTCCCCCCCTTTTATTTCATTCAGTGTCACTTTGCTGTCAGGTCCTTTTCCCAGTTAATTTTCTTCAGCTGCATTCTTCTGCAAGTAGCAAGTCCTTTGGCTGTAAAATTAAAATAGAGGAGGAGAAAGGCAGCAATGTCTGAATCATTTTATAAAGTCATCTTGATCTTATCTCCAGCCCTTTCCGCCCAAACCCACCAAACTCTTTACTGAGCTGTGTGCCTATAAATAGAACAGCCGCGCTCGTGCAGAGATGGGCAACTCTGAACCGGAGGCTTGTTTTCTCGGAGCCGTGCGTGCATGCGAGAGCTCGCTTCTCGCCGGCCTTTCATGTCTGAGTTATGTAGCTGTGAGGTTTTCTATAGACAGAGGCTGGCAAATGACATAAACTGCTACTTAGGGAGGGGCAAGGTGACTGCTTGGGATTGTTGCCTTTTGGTTTTTAAAAAAAAAAAAGAGAGAGGGTTCTGTTTAAAAGAGGAATGGAGGAATGCACGTCTTGTGCAGAGGTGAGTGAGCCCTGCTGAGGTGAGGGGAGCCGCCGACGTGCGGCACCGGGG
This sequence comes from Phaethon lepturus, assembly GCF_000687285.1. Taxonomy (NCBI): domain Eukaryota; kingdom Metazoa; phylum Chordata; class Aves; order Phaethontiformes; family Phaethontidae; genus Phaethon; species Phaethon lepturus. The sequence goes on along the minus strand of NW_010538130.1, from coordinate 96,243 downwards.
AGTCGAGCCTGGCAGGCGGGAGCTGTGGGAGCCGAGGGGAAGCAGCGGCGGCGTTCTGCTGCGAGTGACTGTTCTGGTCGGCTGGGCAAGAATCTGAGTGGCCGGAGTGCCGCTGGCCGAGCTCGGGGAGTGCGGGGTTCTGGCTGACCCCAGCTTAAGCATATCTGTGAATAAGCATAGCAGCAGAGCTCTGAAATTTTCTCCGGCAAGTTGCTATTTTTTTGATCAAACTTCTGGCTGACTTGCCATCTTTGGGCTTTGCATCCTGGGAGTCTTCCCCAGGATTTTTAATGCCTCTCTGACTTCGGTTCAGGGCTTTGCAGAGTTCAGTAGCTACTTTCTCTGTCTCATTTTTTAATTGTACATGGTTTTGTCCAAGGAATGAAAAAGATCCCTCCATGTTTCTATCTTAACCTGGAAAACCTTTTGCCACTTTCCCATTTTCTTCCCTGTAGAAAGTGAACTGCAGAAATGTGTGATTTCTTTAGCATGGTAATTTAGATGCTGTTGCTTTACCTTACTCTTCGGTACCCCGATGCTGGACGTTAAAGTAACTCATCAGATAGACACATATACGTGTGTATATATATTCTAGTAGGACTCTGCAGAGTTGGGCAGTACTGTTTGTTCCACTTGGCAGATGGGAGATGGAGACATGCAGAGTGAAAATTACTTTATTGGGATCTTGTAAAAAGTCCGTGGCAGAGTAGGAGCCTGAATGCACCTTTCCTGGTTCCAGATGAGTGCCTTCAGCTCTGGCCTCACCTTCAGGGTCACGTCAGCAAGGGATGCTGCTGGGTCAGTCTTTGAACTCCATTTTCTCTTACGCTGAACCTTCAGATTAAGATCATGGCTGAGTTTCAGATTCTTTGCGTAGCACCAGCTCTTAGTTAGTTTGAAATTGTGTTTCTGGGTATCACTATAGTGTGGTAAACTTCCGGACCCTAAAACCACTCCCAGATACCTTATGGCTTCTTAGAGTGTATTCCTACTGCTGTGTCCCTGCTGTGACTGGTGGAAAATGAGTGCCAAGATGTCTTTCTTTCAGTGACCACTTCGGACGTGTGAGGAGTTGATGTAGGAGCGTGCCATTTTTTGATATGACCTTAGTCTTTGATCATGCATTTTCATTATCTCTCTTCGTTCTGCTGGAAGTACTGTGGAGTTTGGAGATTCCTGACTGAACCAGGCACACTAAGCTGGTATTTGCCTGAGCACTGGCAGGTATTTCTGCCAGTGTGCAGGTGGCTTTGAGAAACAAGAGCGCTAGGAAACGGGGAGGTTTGGGGTTCGCTAGCCTGGGAGCTGCACAGGTCCCAGCCTCCAGGGTAGATGATGCTTCCTTCGGAGGAGATATGGGGAGCTCTCCCCTCTTTCCCGTTCCCAACACAGTGGAGCAAGGTATGTACTTGCTCCTGTGGCCAGCAGCTCTCTTTCAGATCTGGAGGTGTGTAGGAGCCCACTCTTCCGTAGCTGATTTGTGACTAGGGGCATCACCGTGGTGGTCCAGGCTCTATAATCTCTAGGGCCAGTTCGAGTATGGCTCAATCTAGCAGAGAGGAGCATGTATTGTCGGACGGATGTTTCTTCTTATAGTCAGCAGTTTTTTCCAAGTGCTTTTTGAGGAAACTTTGAGCTTGGCAAGGGCCAGTGTGTGTGGAAAGTATTAAAATCTGCAGCTGTTTCAGAAAGGAAAAACCCACATTAGAAATATATATAGCATTTTAAAAGCAAGTTTAGTGCCCTGGAAAGGATTTCTAAAACGAACTAAACCCTGTGGATCAGTAAGAGTATTTATTTTGTGCTCCGTAGTAGCCTGGCAGTGTACATGTAATACTGTTTGTGAATTAATTGATACTCATCAGTGACCTGTCTCTGTTACAAACCTGAGTTACACTGAGACCTCTGGTATGTTAAAGCTCTGTCATTTTCCTGGCATCAAGATACAGAATAACCTGTCTTACAAGGTTGCCGGACCATTTGTTTCCTGTGTTTTAACTGTGTGTTTATCGCATTGGGCTCTCAGCAAGAAGTAGGTTCCTGGGGGCTGTTTCTTGGGGAGAGAAGTAGGTTTCTTGTGGTACTGAGGCATGACATAGCACTGTTTTTGCAGTTCCTAGGCAATACCTTCAATCAGTAATTTGACGCTGAACCCTCAGCTCAGACTTTTTCTGCCTTTTTGTCTTTCTAAGCTGCAGTTTTTGAGATTATTTTCACGTAGCTGTTGGTGTTCAAAGTCTGTGCTCAGCAAAGGAATCAAATGTATTTGACGAAGTAGAATGAAGTGCATGTGGATTAAATACATACCCCTATGTATGCACAGTATGTGAGTGAGCATATGGGACTGTGTATGCTGGTATGTCAATCTAGTTATAAAGCAGTTAAAGGGAAAAAAAAAAAGCAGTGTGCGTAGACAGTTTTGGCAGTCCAGCCCTGGGAAATGGCAGCCAGCCAGAGAGTACTGAGGCAGGGCCAAGACTATCTGAAGAATACCAAATGCTGAAGTTGGATATAGCTCCTTCTTCGCTCTAGTTCACCCTGTGGGCCTGCAGCTTGCCAGCTCTGTGCCAGGTAGATGCTGATAATTTCACAAGGCAGAACTGGAAATAGGGACAGATACGCTGTGGTGTGTATGTGCTTGTAATCAAATGCTGATGAAATGAAAGGCACAATTATCCACGACTGAAATCTGACCTCAGTGAGTTTAACTGTTAAGATCCCTGAGTCATTGTTAGACTTTGAAATGCTCATTCAGTCATAAGTTATTTATCTTTTTTGGTATCATGATAGCACTGAAGACAAGGATAAAACCACACCCCAGTGTGGATTATGCATTGTGACGATTTAATCTTACTCAGTTTGCTCACTTATGTTGAATGAATTTGTTAAGCGCTTCCAGCAGAGGGCACTAAGATTATTGATCTCAAACTCCAGTCCTTTTTGGAATGGGTATGTAGTGGGAGAGCGTAAAAGATGCCCGTAAGTAAAATGTATGCTTCACTCCTCTCCCCTCCTTGTTTTGTAGACTATCATAAAAGAGGGGATGCTGATGAAACAGACCAGCTCCTTCCAGCGCTGGAAGAGACGATATTTTAAGCTGCGAGGACGAACGCTCTACTATGCAAAAACCGCTAAGGTAAGGTCTTGACAATACATGTGAGTCCAAGGGAAGAAAGTCAGGGGTTAGAACTTTTGGAGGCAGATGGGTGTCTGTGAGAAGACAGCCCTCAGTAGACAAAAGAGCATGTGATCTGAAAGCACCTACCTGTCTTTGGGTTTTGTAGCTGCTAGAAGATCCACGTGTTTTGCCTCGCACTTGGAAATCCTTGGGTTTTAAGTAAAGCATCATGTGGACCTGTGATACTGCTTTTTCCATATTTTTTCCCATTGGTACATTTTTAGGAGGGAACGGGCTCTGAATCAATAGAAGCTGAAAAAGAAGGGAGAAAATATGAATGAAAAGAGGAAATGGAGGAGAGAAGGCTAGAATTTATCAAATCAGAGCTGCTGTGCATCTGGTTTAGTACTTTGACAATCAACTAGATATAAATTTGTCTCCTTTCGCAAGAACAAAGCCTACAATTTTTTTTTTTTTTAAATACTCCCTTAAAAATAAAGTCATTGCATTCACTGACTGAAGACAGGCAAGTGTGAGCACCACTGTGTGGAACTAGACTTCCCAGTCCTTCATGTTGTTGGTGCTGGGCCTTTCCTTCAGATCACAAAAGGCTGTCATGGAGTGTGCTAGGCAGACATACAGGCATGTCCCTTTGGGTCTGCTGCTTATACATTGGATTCGATAAGTCATTGGGGTTTTGATTTTTTTTCTTTCCAGTCCATTATTTTTGATGAGGTGGATCTGACAGATGCCAGTGTGGCAGAATCCAGCACTAAGAATGTCAACAACAGCTTCACGGTAGGATTTTTTGCATTATTTTCTACTCTTGGATCTTTCCCCCACGTACCTTCTCTTTTGCAGAGTTTAAAAACACTTGAACGATCTTCACAGCCTCTTTTGCTAAAAAAAAAAACACCCTCATAAACTTATTTTTTCTTACAGCAATCATAATTCATCTCCATGCACATGGGAAATACCTTGGGTTACTATGTATAGTGGCTAAAACTTTGCCTTCAGGGATTTTCTTACATATAATCTGGGAGGGTTTGATAGAATCCATTTACACAGTGGGACAGAAGAATTTGTTCTGCTGAGTGAGTTAGGGGTGATGTTGATGTTTATGCTGAAGATCTTGCTAAAGGAATTTAGTTTTCCCTTCAGGCCTTAAAATATGTAAACTTCTTTCTCTGTCGTTATTTGTATGTGGCTGTATTGTATGTGTGTTTGTATATACACACTATACATAGTGGCAAAGCAAAAGGAGGAACAAAAAAACGTCACACAGAAATAACTGTGGAATTGGTTTAGAACACTTGTTAGATATGGAATATGTGCTAAATAGTTGCAGTCAGAAAATGTTGTGGTGTCACTGCTTCATTTTCTCCAGACTTGATAACTGGGAGACAAAATGACTGTATTTCTGGGGTGCAGGTGTTCCCCAAGCTCCATTTTGGGGGTAACACCTGGTGTGCAGAAAAAAGCCATTAACAGCAGCCATGCAGGGCGAGTGTCACGCAGCAGTGTGAGCTCTGGAGCTGGCTAGCAGCAATAACCTCCATCCAGCCTCCGAAGGGCTCAAAAAGGAGGAGAGAGGAGGCTGTGGAGAATGGAGGTGGTGTTGGGCTAAGGCAAGGTGAAGAGGGGAGCAGTCCTGGTGGAGGGAGGAAGCTGATCCTGCAGGATGGTGACCTGCAGGTGGTGACCAAGACTAAGCAGTACGCCTTGCTGTGCATCAGTGATGACCCACCACTTTCAACATCTAGCAAAGGATGTTTATCTTATGTAGCTGTAGCTTTTTGCTTTGCCTGAGCACAGCAGCTATGGGATCTACCCTATGCCCAGATGAAACCCCAACACTGTCTCAATGTTTGAAAAAAATTTCTGTGTTGATAATTGGACAAGTGGGAGGTCCATCTGGGCCTGAGACTAAATGTTGATAGCAGGTGTCTGTGTGTGCATAGAGAGAAGGATTCTGCAATGATTTTAATAGGGGATACATTTTCAAGAACGTGAAGTTATTTACCTGTTAATAAAGCATTTTCTCTTGGGTCTTGCTTCAGCTTTCTCATATGTAAATAAAGGCTGATTTTTCAGGTAAGCAAATGTGCTGTTACTGTTTTGCTTATTATTATAGTTGGGAGAGATTCAATCTCTGTCAGATACCCTGGATGTTGGGACAGGAGGAAAATGAAATGGCAGAACCCTCACTAGGCTTGCTGCTCGCTGTGTTTTAGCCATGACATCCACAGCTGACCTGATAGGAGAGTGTGAAAGTGCTTCCAAAAGTACAATTCAGTGATGAATGGGCATCTTATTAATAAAGCAGTGGAATTTAATTAGACTGAAACCACCCAGTGCTTTGTGTATTCACTCCATAAAAACTGAGAGCTATCATGCTTTATCCAGTTGTTGTGTAATGTCAGTGCCATTTTTCAAAATTCATGGCAATCAGTAGTGAGCCTTCTATGGTATAAATGAACGCAGTTGGTTTCTTTTCTTTATAGTAACAAGATTTGAAGAGTACATAGCATTACAGTATTTGCTTTCTCAGATTGCCCCATCTGAGTGCAACAGTAAAGAGTTACTTCCATAACAATGGTATCGGGCTCTGCCAGTCCCTGCCTTCCCTAGGTGCTAAAATGTGTAGGATTACTTTGACACTCAAGTAGCAGATACAGTTTGCACTGTCTCCAGCGGATCATGTGCTTCATGTCATGAAGCTCAGGTAAACTCCAGGAAAAGCATCTCTCATCTTAATTTCTGCCTGCTGTCTGTCATGGCTTACAGAGGGGTTTGACTGTGGTTTACCATGAGCTATAAAAATACTTAGAAAATCAGAAGGTTGCCTAGTCGTGCTGCTCTTTGGTCTGCCACATCACTGCAGTCAGTGCTTTGGATTCCTTGCAGTCTTTCCATTTTCTCTTGGTTTTCTTTGAGAGCACTCTGTTTCCCCCCTGTATCTCCCCAGCTTGGTTCCTTTCTAAAATTCAGAGTTGTTTGATGCATTTTTTTTTTTTGTCCCCTGTTGCAAATTAGTGGGACTCACTATTGAGTTTTTATCCTAAACCAGAAACATCCAACATTTGCTATTGTAGAGCAGAGACAGTTATTCTGGAGCTTTAGGAGTTCTGGCTTTCTTTTTGTTTCTGTGTTTTCTTCAATGGAGACTGGTAGTTTTCTATTTACAAAACAGTGTTTTCTTTCTGAGGAAACTTGTCTTCTGTCCAGGCGTCTGTACTGCTTAATGTAGAGATTCTGCAGGTCAGGTTGTGTGAATGACACTCCTAAGGTACAAACAAAGGAGGCAGGAAACAAAAAGACTAAATAAACCACTTAGGAGGAATGTGGATCCAAAGCAAAGGGGTAATATGGGCTGACCAGTCAGAGGAAAGACTGGCAGAAGGGCAGTGAGGAGCATGGGGAGGCAGCACCATGAGAGAAGAAAACCAGAGCGTGGAGCTAACAGAAGTTATGTTGAATAAATAGAAGAATAAGGTTAAAAAATAGAGCTGCCAGTGAACCTTTTGCATAGGTCATAAGTCTGACAGTCAATTTGTTTGCTGTCATCAGGCAGGAGAGAGAGAAAAGTGAGTATTAAGACACAGACCTCTTCCTGTAAAGAGTGTGTAATACGGGTTACACTTTTGTTTACTTAGTTGGTCTTGCACAGATTTCTTCAGTGAGTGTATCCTGTTTGTAATGGGGCCAGTTTTCAGGGCTGCTACCCAGGGTTAATGGATATAGACTACAGACTGGGCTGGGAACATGTGACTAGGGGCATCTTTTTGCTTAAGGTGTTGTGCAGCTCCGTCCCCCGAGAGGTGTAAGGAAAAGCTTTATGTTTAGCTATTGTTCCTTTAGGTCGGGCAGTGTGGCTGCAGAGTTATTTAGCAGGAAGCCTCTGGGAAGAAATCATATAGCAACCCCATGCCAGGCCTCCCTTCTCTCAGGAGGATTGTAGATACAATATTTTCTTACTCTGTCACATCTCTGCCATCTCTGTCTTTCTAAGTCATATGTCTACAAGGTAAATCCTTTTTGTATGTCTGGGCTGTGAGCGACTGGTTCTTTGCATGTATGATCCCTTAGTATCTGGTTTACAGATCTCTCCTCGCCGGTGCATTTCTCTAGGGCTGCTGTCTTTCACAGGGCCTTAGAGAGGATCTGCTGTGGTACTAACTTAATGATAACCATGTTGTCCTGGTACTTCAGACCTATTTATTTCAAAGAGGGTGGTCATCTTTTAGCCTGGTTTCTTGCCATCAGTGTGTGCCTGCAATTTGTACTCCATATGAAATAGAGATCAGCAGCATTGGATGGGTGAGGTCAAAGCCTGACCATAACTTCTGAGAAGAGCTTTCCCAGCCGTACCCTCAAAACCTCTTGTTATTTCTAAAAAGCAGATGATTTGCGATCACACTGGGCACATTGGGTCTTCCCAGTGAGGCTTCAGCTGTCTCCATGAACAGTTTTTTCTTGGACGGTGCAGTTTCACAGGAACTTGATTGGTTGATGTACCTGTCTAATGCATTAGCCCGCAGTTGCTCCAGGAGCATTAAAATAAAAGATGTGATGAGGATGAGTTCCATGCTTTGATTTTTCTCTACATGATGCCAGGAAGCCTGGGTTTTGGAAATACTTTTCTTAAAATAAGTGCTTTACCTGCGTCGTGGACCTGAACCATCCAGCATGCACATTCTTCCCTACAAAGCCTGTAAGGTTGGGGGAGGGCACCAGTTGCTCTATTGTCTGTTGCTCAGGCCAACACTTTGCCACCACGGCTATCCCCTCAAGTGTCTTTGAAAGGCTTTGGGTCATCTCTTTAGGCCCATTTTTGTAAACGTTTGTAGAGTGAACAAATTCTTACCTCTCAGGTTGGTCTGTTGGCTGAAGATCTGCTCTTTTCTACAGGGTGCCAACTGAATTAAGCCTGCTGCCTCCAATGCAGTCGGCACAGCTGATGGAGTGAGTCCTTATCAGTTCATTGACCCTTTCCTGCCTTGTGCAGGGTTTGTATAAAGCTAAAGGGGGAAAAAAACCCTAAAATACATGTTCTTCAACACTAGTAAACAACACCTGTCATCAACAGGAGGGGGCCTAGGAAGGACATCAGTTCTTTCCAGGTACATATTTTGTGTTTCACTATGATTCTCACGTGGTCTTTTTGTAAATGTTTTCCAATTATTGCTAGCAAATTGTGGTACGGTGATGCGGACTTTCACCCTCATTCACATAACATGGATTACAACATTTACTTCCCATCCCTTCTCATTCAGAGCTTTGAGATCCCATAAGGGAAAGCTCCTTTCTGTGGAGAGAGATGTGTGTAGTTTGATTTCTTCTTTCCGATGCTTTAGTGGAAGCGAAGCTTGGTCAGAGCACGTTGTTGAGCGCCAGGAGCCATGTTGTTGACCCGTCCTCTGTAGTTAAAGGCTCTTCACTGGAAGAGGTGGAGCTTGAACTCCTGGAGCTCCTGTAAACCCTTTTCTGTTGGGAAGTACCTCTCAGCTCAGCCGCAGACAGGAAACGGCATATTATTACAGTCAGTGCCTGCCTCTCCACTTCACTGCCGTCAGAAGGAAACTTATCCCAGCTCCTCCTTAAGCAGACAGCTAATCAGCTTGTGGCAAGTGGAACGTGGCTCAGAAAGACTGACCACAGAGGAGACTAATCCTGTTAATCGCATGTCAAGCAATCTGTTTAGGTTTTTTTCTCAGGGAGTAGGCTGCTCTGGACACTAGCTTAGAGGAAGATTGAACGTGAAAGGTAAGAGCAGGACTCCAGGTTTTTTGGACTGAGCATTGAGAACCATGGCACCTGTGCCATCATAACAGATCATCAGGAGCTGAGATTCTTTGCAATAAGTTTGCTACAAGCTCTTACTGTTCAGGTGTTCTCTCCTGTGTGGATTTATGTAGATAAGTTCTCCAGAATCGGGGTAAAGGGAAGTGTGCCTGCGGTGCTGTTGGAAATGCTGCACCCATCAGTTAAGAAACACTGTTTATTAACTGGTGATTCACCCTAACCAGTATTGGAGGAAAGAGGAAGTACTGAGATCAGAGTAATACCTCTCTTTCAGAGCACTTGCATGCATGACTGGAGGCAACAATGATTGTGGTAGGTTGAGGAACAGGGAATTGCTGGTGCTCCGGAATAAGTGTGTGAAAGCATGCTGTTGTCTCTGAGAAGCAGTGTGGATGTCATTCTCCAGCCGTATGGGAGTCTAAGGTGTGCTACATTTTCTGTTACTACCTCCTTATTAATTAGTACCTTACTCAGCAGCAAAGATGCCAGTTTCTGTCTTGTGAAGTTTTATGTGGCTGTCTGATCTCCTTCAGACTGTGTATTTTTGCTGTATTGTCCCAGGGCTTGTTGACACTGTGGAGAAGTAGCATGAATCTTCATTTTGGGGTAATTAATCTTTCCTAAAAACACAAGGCGAAGTGCTTGAACTTTAACAAAAGATAAAAGTGCTGAGGGTGCTTCCTGATGGGGAGAGTATGTTGTTGATGCCTGCAAATTCATTTCACAATGAAGTGAAAGTGCCTTTGCCTTTTCTGTGATTGTGTGTCAAGTTAAATTTTTTATATTAGTGCTTTTAAGGTGAAAATATATCCTTTTTAGCAGAGAAGGCAGTGAAGTCTTCTCTGAAGAGTTTGGTTTTGAAAGAGTGAATGGAGCTGCTGAAGCTACGTGTCAGGCAGAAAGTCTGCTGCTTGCATCTGGTGCCCAAGCTGTGTGCCCTGTAAGGCACTGTTGAAACAAGGGGAACCCAGATCAGAGGTTACTTGTGCTGGTTTCTCTTCGAGAAAGAGCATGTGACTTATTTTTATGAGGAGAAGGAATACTAGAACTTCTGTTACGAGCTGTTTGCAGAAAGTCAGGCTTGAACTTCGAGCTTGGGCTTGTAGAGATCAGGGAAATCTGCGTGGTTTGACACTTGCCCAAAACTTCGGCAATTTGCCGTATGTGGCCTCAGCCCTGCGAAAAAGATGGGCTTCAACATATGCTGCAGAGAGTCGCTGGGCTTCCTAGCGAGGGAGGGGATCTTCCTCCCTTGCTTCCGCAGCACGGAGGTGAGGGACCCAGAGGGAAGGTCTCAGCTCTGAGAAGTGGGCAAAAAGACTTACTAATCTAGGGACATAGTTACACAGTCACCAAGTGCCCTGATTCCTCATGCTGCTCCTTTGAGCACAGCTGTGAATTGCCTTGGTAAGGTTTGGAGAAGGGAAAGATTAGAAATGAGGGTCTTATGAAAGGCATGGCTCTTCCCTCCTCCTTTTTCAACTCTCTTCTCTAAATTGGACAAAAGTAGAGCACACGTTGGAAAGTCAGGCTTTGCTGGGGGTTGTTCTTTGCTCTTCCACACCCATGTGTGTACATGTTCAGGAGTTGTATACTCTGCTAGTGCTCTTACTCTGTTTATATTGGAAGCTGTCAGAATTTCCTTTATAAGCGACTGAAAATATGAGTAGAGCCATGAATTGCCATGTCCAGAATTGCTCTACTGTTCCCCCCCCCTCCCTTTATTAAGTGCAGCTCAGTCCCCATTTCCTGTCAGAACCGCTGCAGTTTCAAAATACTTTGCTATTTTTGTAGTTTGTAATCCAGACTTCAGTGCAGTTTTTTTCTGCTTGAGAAAAGGCCCTTTGGTAAACAGACCATTCTGAGTCACTGTTAAGTCAGTGAAAATAGCTATTTAAAATCCTTTCATGTCAAGGATTTTTAGGACTCTTAATCCAGTCTCCTGCAGGAGCTGGTCATTAGTCTGATCACACAAAAGAAGGAAAAATCTGAAGAAAAACCATTGAAGAGAGGGTAAACATGGAAGAAGAGTTAGAGAGTCTGGAAGAAATTGCTGTGGGTGGAGAGATCTGGCGATTGCTACTGTATGTTACAGAATGACCCCAAAATATGCTAGGAGTTTTTGAGAAAGATGAAGCTACTGTAAGAGAACGAGGTCAGACTGAGCTTTATGAATTTTACCGTGAGACAGGATAGAGAGAGAGTTGGAAAGTGAAGGTGACTGTTTGTGAAGAGCTTTTGTTTCCCTAGAGGGAGGTTTACTGCTTTGAAAATAGTGTCTGTTATTACCCTTGTGCCTGAACACTAGGAGCTTTTGTTTGATAATCTCTTTGCTCTTTGTAACCTTTGTGCCGTGTTTGGTGTTTTATCTACCTTCCTGAGCAAGGCTGCAGATTCCAGTGTCGTCTTCCCCTTCCAGGTGAGGACACAAAGGCAGAACAACCTGTGGTAAACAGGAGGTCACCTGAGAACACGATGGGTTTAGTTTTACATGGGAGCTGCTCTAGAAGAAAAAGACTTCTTTTCATGCACATCTTTACTCTGGTGATTTTGACGGGTAGGGAGAGGCTTGCTAATAACATTCACAGAAATTAGGTCTTCCCAGTTGTGGTGCTTGCAATGCTTTTACTGTTCCGGTGTGTGAAGCAGTACTGGTCTTTGCCTGGTGACCCAGTGTGGAAAGCTACTGGGTTCATCAGGCTGTTGAAAGCTATTCATTTCCTTTTGTGCTAGCTACCAGCCTTTTCTCAACACAGCTGAGGTTAGGGGGCTGTGAGGAGCTGTTACTAACAATAAGCTGTCAGTAACAGGTCATTTTCCTACCGTGGACAAGGACTTTTATTGCTCAATCCTGTGATTTATTAGCTGTTAGCCTTGATGTGTATGAGCCCACTGAGACAGCAGCTCTACCACCGGGGAACGTTGACCTCTGTTCTTCATGGTTTTGCTTCTGTTTGAGTGAGTAGGAAGGTTTCTCTGAAATATCCTTTACCTTCCCAAATGTGCTGCTCTTTCTGAACCGTGTAGTTCTGTTTGGGAAGTTGTTTCCTGGCAGGACTTCACCCTTCAGAAAACAGATGAAGAAGGGATGCGTGTGTGCATCTGCTGCACAAAGTGAAGGGTGGGTGGACTATTGAGCTGTGCTAAGATGCTCTGGTGCTTGGCATGGCAGCGCTATCGGTTCCCGTTGGTGCTGCTCCATCCATGTAGATCTCTAGTGGTTAATATGCACGAATTACCAGGATTGTCTGCATTTCTTACCTGCTAACAGTGGCAAAGACCTTCTTGCATACTCTGGGTTTTGACAGTTATTAAGTGGTTGCAAATGTCCTAAAAGTCTCTCCTTGTCTGTGCTCCTCTTACCAATTGCCAAGAACAGGAATGTGCCTTGTTTAGGAGCAGAGTCTCCAGAAGCATGTAGGAATGTGACCCTGGTGTGAGAGATGATCATTTTCCCAGGGAATGCTCTGTCTGGTCTGCTTTCCCACTGCAGCATCGGGGAAGATAGAGACTGGGAGAAAGAACAGATGGAAAGGTCAGCATGAGTTGAACTTGATCTGTGGGCACGGTGTAGCAGGGATAAGTGCCAATGACAGTGCTTGGAGAAGATGTGCTTGTAATGGGCAACCCCCTGGCAGATGAGGTGCATATCGCAAGATGAATGAACCTAACAATGTAAAACTGGTCCTAAATTGGCCACACCACATGCTGTACCTATTTTTCTATCAAACTGAGTTCTCTGGGATTTTGCAGGTCGAAAATTAAGGTAAAACAGCCATGTGGAAGTTGGGGATGAAATGCCCGGTATAGTGTAATCAGGGATTTGGGCACGCAGGGCTTTCAGGAAAGTCTTGTTATTGCTATTTTTAAAAAAAGGCAGAATTTGGCACAAGTATAAGAACATCAACAACTTGTTTTATTTGGTGGAAATGAGAGTTTCCATAGGTGGAAGATGGTCATTTTAGCAGGAAATAAAGATCTGGCACTATAAAAATAGATATAAAACTGGTGCATTTCTCCAGTGTCCTATGAAAAGCTTATTTTTTTCTTTCCCCTTCAGGGTAGCATCCAGGTTTTGAGGAAAAAGAATCAGTGCAATTCTAGAGAGCCCTAACTGACCTCTGCAGTGAGTTAACGCGACTGAATTTGTTGGCAAAACTGGGTGAAGCTGAATTGCAAATCGAAGAGGGATGTGTTGTCTGTGGAGAAAAGCAGGCCTCAGTCCCCCCATGAGTCTAAGCATTGATACTCATATTATTTCACTCTTCCAAACTAGAGACACCTACTAAAATCATGCCGACTTGCTGTCTAAGGCTTTGCTGGCCTGATGCTCAGCTCCAGATTGTTTCAGAAGCTGACATCAATGAGACAGGCTTCTAAGATTTTAAGTGTGACTGGTTTGAGTCTAAAACTCATACTTTCATTTTCCCTTCTTCTCCCTTTTTCACAGTATTCTTTTTAACCTCTTGTATTTGCTGAGGGAGTAACACTTGCTTAATCCACACTTAGTTCATTTTGCCCTCTGTGAGTTCAGCAATTGCGTTGGAAACATACAGTGATGTTGCTGGTTTGTGAATCTTGCTGGTGAGCACAGGTGAAGTATTTTAACATATACCAGTGTTCATTTCGCTGCTGCTGCTGGAACAGGAGCTGAAGTGGATAGAATGGCTGGGTCCTCATTACAATCTCACCCAATTTTCCTTCCTGAGGTTCTGGGTTCATAGGATACCAAGGGTTTACTCCACTGTACGAAAGCAGACGTAGCAGTTAGCTACAAACGGTGGACGTTTTCCCCTCCTTTGCCATATGCGATCAAGCTGAAGTTTTTCCCTGCACCAGCACCGTTCTCGCAGCTATTTTATTTTTTCTAGTTGCAGTTCCTAGGTCTTTTGAGCTCCAGAAATTCCCATTGTCTGTATACCCAAGTCATCGACTGTTTGGAATAATCCAGGATCTCTTTGGGGGATGTATGGCTGGCACCTTTGAACGTAAGACTATATTTGAACAGGATGTGAGGAAAAGGAAGCAGTCAGAATGAGCAGGTGTTCTCGTACACCCGCTTTTGGCCACTCTGAGAAATGTGTCGCATGAGAAAAACTATATTTAGCAAAGTTGTATGTCCCTCCCGCCCGTCTTCCCCCGCAGCATTTCTTCAGCCAGCTCCGTGATTGGGCCAGCGTGATCTTAACTTGTTTTGCTGTCTTCTGTGGTCACTGAGCTCACCAGATCTACTCTGATAACAAACAAGTCCCAACGCGTGTTTGGCCAGACCGTCGCTTTTTTGCTGAGAAGTCTCTGGGCAACCAGAAAATGCTGAAGGAGGAAGTGAACAGACATGATAAAGTTGTCTTTGATGGCAGCAAGACCAGAGAATGAAGTTTATACTCTGGCTGTTGGGTGGAGGAAGGTTGCTCAGTACTGCAAAACACCAAAGGGTGAAGTATAGCAGATTTCTATTTAAAATTTGGTCTAATATAAGGAGTCTTTTTTGGACTGCCTTTCTAATCCAATTATTCACAGCTGTTCATTGGGGAAGGACATCCAGGGACGTCCAGTCCATTTTTAGAATGTGAAATGAGAAATTTTCTTTGGTTGGCTCTGTTGTTTGCCAGCTGGCCTGATTTGAAATGTCAGTAAACTGGTGTTAGTTTTGGACAGGAGAGTGTGGGTCAACATGAGGGGTGGGGGTTAACAGCTGGTAAGAGGGCATGTGCTGTAGGAGGAAGAGACAGAGGAGGTGAAGCTAAATTTTCGAGAAGTGTCAGGGGAGCATCAGTATTTGCACAAGACAGCCAATGAAGGCATGTCTTTTTTTAGATTTAGATTTTTTTAGGTTTAGAGTGAGCAAGCTTGAAAACTGAGTGTTTCTCTGATAGACCTGCGATGGCTTATCTGCACAGAGGGCACACAGCTGTCTGCAAAGGGGTGACTCGGTGGGTCGTCGCCATAATTCCCGCAAAAGATATTTCTGGGGTTTCATACACAGCGAGAACTTTGTAAATTAAGCTTTGTCCTGATTTGAAATGTCTTTAAGCCTTCCTGCCGTTCCCATCCGTCCTTATGGCTCTTCAGGATTGATTAGAGGGATTGGCAGCTTTTTTCCCCTGTGACTGTTATTGAGCTTTTTTGCTGGTCAGTATCAGGTCTTACAGTCTCCATGTAGTGAGTTCTGGACACGTGGGTATCTGAGCATCCAGTTCCTACTATGGAGTGAAATCTAAAGAACCACACCCAGAAGTTCAATATCATTTAGGATCAAAAAAATATGTTAGTTTCTAATATTCCCTTTTTAGGAAGAACAAGTACTTTTAATTTACGTAATTGCTCATATCTAGATAAAATTCTGAGCTCTTTCAGGGCAGGAACACTCAGACTTCTGCCAATCGCCAAACAGGCCAAAAATGTATGAGATTATTAATAAATCTTAAAACTTTTTATTGTGGGTTTTTTTTAACTCCTAACAAGGCAGCCCCCATCCTAGCTCAGAAGCAGTCAGATCGTTGTTTTTGTGCTCTCCTTTTATATGAGAACAAGAGGTCACTGGATGACATTACTGCTTTGTAAATTTAGAACAAATAAAAGGAAATGCTACTTCACCTAGTGCGTCGTCATCCTGTGGAATATACTGTTCCAGGATGTTGGTCAAAAGCTGTAGCCGGAACGTAAAAAATAGCTAGACCATGCTTGTTTCTAGCCATGTTTGCCAAGAGGGATAACCAAGCCTCGTGTTCAGAGCATCGGCTCATCGCGGCTGTAGCTGAGAGCAAACACCCCGGGCTCCCTGGCTGGGGAAGGACAGCTTTTCAGGGGGAAGATTGCTGTGGCTTCTTTTGGAGATGACAAGAATATTTTTCTTTTTGTGTGTGTCAGACATTAGATTGATGGCAGGTCTTGTCTAGACAGCACAGTGTATGTAATAGCCTTTCTCCCTCTGTTAGTATCCTTCAACAGGTGGATGTCAGGAGTTGAAATTACTGGCTCAGGTAGGAGGAGGTAAAAGTGGGAAGGATGAGTGTTGTTCTTTCCCTGTGAGTGAGAGCACGTTTCTGTTAATCTCAGTTCTGCCCTTACTCAGGACCAATATTGTGGCGTGCCTGTTGCATGTCAGCCTGCGCAGGTAAGAGCCCAGCGCTGCCTGCAGCGCTGGGAAAGCAGGAGTGTCGTATGCTCACGAGGTACCCGGTGTTGGCTGTTGTGTGTGAGGCTGTTTGAAAGGCGAGAACTGTTGAACCACTACTTTGCGAAGGAAGTGTCCCTATTAACGTGTTTCTGGATTCCTAATTATCCTCATTAAAATGTTTTAACTGTAGCACCACTCCATGTTCATCAGAAAGACGGGTTTGTATGGTTTCTTAATTCCCCCAAAGAATTGTTGCACTTGTTATGTTAAAATCTTACCTGTCCTTCACAGTAAAACCTGAATTGTCCCAGTTTGTCTTCCCTAGAATAGGAGTGAGGTTTGAGATTGTATTCTTTATTTCCCATTTCTGATTATACCACTAAATCCCAGTGCAAATGTTGCTTTAGAACTGACTTAATGGGGAATGCTCTTCATAAAAACGTCTTGCACGGAGTTACATTTTATTTGTAGTTACACAATAGACCCTTTATTTTAATTCTGTGACTCTTTGTCTTGATGATAGAAGTATGAAAGTCTTCTTGATCTCTTTATTTGTCCTCTTTATAAAAAATTAACTTTGTTCTTTTGAACAAAGGATTGTCAAATGCTGAATGTGGGGATTTTTAAGATGATGCAGTAGGTGACTTAAGAAGGAATTAGTGTTTTTCTATATTGGACAGTCTCTCCAGTGATCCAGGAAGTCAGTAGCCTCAGAAATTAATTCTTGTCAAAGGAGTGTCTGCATTTCTGTATTTTATGCCAATATTTTAGATTTCATGTCTTCCAAGGTGATTTAAAAATGATACTATGCACTTGGCATTTGCCTTTTTTTCCCCCTCCAAAAAAGAGAGAATAGGAAAAGGGGCAGCATTGGAGTGTTCTGAAATGGGATTGTGATGATAATAAATTAATTTATATTCTTTTTTCCCACTGCCCAAGAGCGTGCCAGTGGCTTGTTGAACGAACTGGTGGTTCCTTATAACAACGGGCTGGTTTTAAAGTGATGAAAGGTCTTTGGATGCTTCGTCCTAGGATGTTTGGACTTTACATAGGGTACTGTTGTACATATACAATTATAGATGTTCTTGGCTTTGCCACCAGAAAAAGGTGGGGCCCTGTGCTGTCTGAAAAAATTATTTGAACTTGTTTTACTTTCAGGGAAGAAGCTGCTTCCTCTTAGCAGGACTTCAGAGATGCTGCTCGTTGTTCTCTAACTTCACACTGATTTTTGCGGTAGCATTTCATTCTCTGTAAAAGGTTTCTGTAGGATCGCCTTTCTTACACAGCAGAGTTTTTGATGGAAATACAGTTAACCACCCACTTCTCCACTTTCTAAAGGAAAAAAAAAGACTCCTGTGATTACCTTCTTTGGGAATAAATCTTATCAGAGCTGGAATTGTCCAAAGGAAAAGTCAGGGAAGAGGGAAGGAGTTCTTCAAAGTTCTATTTTTAGAAAATTGCAAGTACTTATTTCTGTTTGCTAACAATTGAGACAGATCAGATCATTTTGTCCAAGATAGAATGCTCCACGCCAAAACTGTGTTTCTAATATGAATGGCCAGTCTTCCCTTTAAAAAGGTACCTCGCTCCATTCATTGCCTACTTAATGTGTCTACAGCAGCCTTTTCTGGGTTTTGGCAATGCCTCTGGGTGAAGTTAGTTATTGCAGGTGAATGCTGCAATCTGTCCTAAAAGAAAATGTATTTTGAAAACTGAAGAGCTTAAAATGAAGCAGAAATTTACAGTTGTATCTTTTTTTCTTGATTACATACACATTTCTTAGTGGATGCTCTGAGGCACTTCAACATCACTACAAGTTTTATGTTCAACTTCAGAGGTTTTTATTTTTGATCTGTTTTATGAATCATAATGAGAGAAGTGAGAGACTGGAAAATGGTAATTAACAGGGGCCATGTATGAATTTTTTAGTGTTCATTAATAAAACTTTGGTTGCGTGCTTGTGAGAGCCACACGAGCCTCATCAACCTGCCACAATCCTGGTTTATTTTAATCCGTTATTTCAGATGTTATGGTACAATTTGCTGGAAAAGCAGATGATGTAGACAATCTTTATCATGTACAAAATACAGAGGGACGCAGGAGTGTCTGGGCTGCTGGAAGTTTTTAGAATTGACATGAAGAGGAGTTGTCTTATTTTTGTTAATGGTGCTCAACCTTAGTGCAGCTTTTTTTTAGATCCAGGTCTTTCAAATACTTCAATATTGGTCTAATTTAAGAAGTCAGTTGGATGGAAATCAATATGGAGGTGGGCACAAGAAGACACTATTAGAAAGATAACTACGTAGTAGGCAAGAAAGACTTTTGTCCTCGGAAGAATAAATGTTGATTTATAGTCAGGTCTGGAGCCCAGCTGAATGGGCAGCCTGTGGACAGCAGACATGGTCCTCTGAAGAGCTAGGAGTTTTTATTTCTCTCTGCTGCCGCCATCTGACAAAAAGAGAGAGCATCGGCAGTAACTATACAGAGACCCTCCTGGGCAGAGGGGAGCCTCAGCCGCCCTGCGTGTCTTCTACTGGTTTGTTCCAACACCCAGCTGTTTGTTTAACACAGGGCAACTAATGTGTGGGAATTACCCAGGGTAGAAACACACTGAGGACGATATTTTTAGAGGGAGGCAAACTCACCACAACCTCAAGCTGCTAGTGGAACGCTTGTTGCAGTATCTTTTATGTAGTAAATGTAGAACAAGCCCTCAGGAAACATGAGGGTTCAAAATACAGGGTTTTTTTTCTAGACTGCTTATTTGATTTCTCCTCTGGATTGCTTATTTTGTTTGATTTCTCCCCTCCTTCCTCCCCACTTGTGATGGCTCTATACAGGTTTTTAGTATGCTATTACAGAGCATGTTATCTAATTTATTAATTCCTAGAAACTGGTATATTATGCTGTTAACAAAATATTTTAATGTTGTTGCCCATTTAAAAAGTCATTAAGTACTTAAAAGAAATTTATGCAAGTTCTGCACATGTAATATATTAACTTTTCCTGCTCTGTGCCTGATTTGTGTTGTGCTGTTATTTGGGTCTCAGAGATGTCTTTACTCAGTTCAGTATTGGGAATGATAGCTAAAATCTCTGAGGTTCTATATATTTATGAAGGAATTAAGGTACATTATGGTGGAAGAGAAACGTGGTTGAGAGGTGCAAATAACTTCCATTCTGTTGTGCAGCTCACTGCCTGTGAAAATAGCTTCACTAGGCTGCACCAGTGACCATGTGTTCTCTTTCTGTCTCTCACTGACATGCCCAGAATACACATTATTAATTTTCTCTCACTCTTCAGATTATCACTCCATGTCGGAAGCTCATCCTTTGTGCTGATAACAGAAAAGAGATGGAAGATTGGATTGCAGCACTGAAGACTGTACAAAACCGTGAACATTTTGAGGTAATAGGAGAATGTGTTCCTTTGCACTCTGTGCCTCTCCTCCTAAACAACAGCTTGTTTTGAGCTTGGAGTCAGCTTCCAGTGAAGCTAATAGAAGTAATTTTTATTGACTATAATGTGCATAGTTTTAGGCCTTCTGTAAAAACTGTCCCAAATACACTGAAGTGATTCTCCAAATGATGCTTGTGGCTTTGTATACTATCCCTCGGTAACTTTGAGAGCACTTTTCAGAGTATGGGTAGGTTATGAAACACAGTTCTCCTCCCATTGTGTTTTCACTTTTCAGTTATCCTTCCTGCCCTAATTCACATCTTGCCTGCTTGGTATTCTGCCTATGTCCGTGCATCTGTTTGTTTTCTGGGGCTGTAGATAGATCAGCACCGCCACCAAAAGAAGCTGTGTTGTGTTTTCCCCACTCTGATGCTTGTCTCTCTGTTGTCTCCTCCCTTACGCTGGCATAAGCATTTCTCTACTATGCAATAAACCAGATTGGGGAATTGATCTTGCTGAAAGCTTAATTCAACAAAAAAATGGGGAGGGAAGGATCAACTCTCCAGCAGATAAGTTCTCCAGTAGTGAGACAAGGCTGGGAGGTAGGACAGGAGCAGGCATGAAGGTGTGGCTCCTTATTCAAGTAGTCTCTTCTGGCTTAAAGACCTTCTTGATTTACAGCTAGTGTGTATAAACTGCATGTGGCCTACTCTTCCCTAGTAAAAGTTTCCTGTTTCTGCCTTTCCTGACTGCGACGTGCAAGTTTTTCTTTTAAGGAAAAAAAACTCGTGTTACTCTACTTTAGACTTTGCTGTAATACATTTTATTTCATTAGTCTACCCAGTACAGCATGGACCATTTCTCAGGGATGCATAACTGGTACGCCTGCTCGCATGCTCGGCCAACGTACTGCAACGTGTGTCGGGAGGCATTATCTGGAGTCACATCTCATGGGCTCTCATGTGAAGGTAAGCGTGCTTCCTTGTCTCCTGTTAAGGGAGTGTCACCTTTAGAGCTCAGTACCATGTTCCAGAGATAATTTAAGAGGAGTGTTGTTAACAGTCTGCAAAAAGACGTAGAAAAATGTTGCATAATAAACTTGAGAGCGCTACAGGCTGTGTATGAGACTGGAGGTCTTTTCTGGACCTGATGCTGAAACCCTTTGCTGCTGAATCCCTTTGGCTTCACAGAGAATTTTCCTGCAGAAGTCAAGATCATGGTCTTGGCATTTTATAAAAGGATAATATATGTGATGACGTTTTCATGCTGGTTTTGGTGTTGGACCTGATAGTAATATAGCTGATTTTTTTTTCCATATACCCAAATAATGCTATTTTTTATTAAAATCATGCTTCTGAAGTGAACAGGTATCATATATCTATCTGAGGCATCAGATAGAATATTCACAAGAATGCTCCTGTTCGTGAGAATAATCATATTTGTAAGAACATCCTTGTAAAGTGTTTGAATGCCAGGAGGTTATTCTTTTTCAGCTTTGGCATAGCAGACGTGCCTGACTGCGTACAGCTCATACTTCCAGCGTGAGTGAGGTTACACCCACACTGTGTGAAAGGATGCAGGAGTGTATGACTATGTAAATCATGTCAAATTTAACAAGGTGATAACTAAGCTTTGTACAAGCAACTGGCAGAAGTGACAAGGCAGGAATTCATAGCTAGCTCATCTTACTCAGTATGCATAGAGCTGATAGTTTTGGCAGTGCTAACAAGGGTAGTGTGTGCCCATGCTTTCTTCTGGAGCCAAATATGGTCACTTGGGAAAGCTTTTGCACAGACTGCCACATTACATGTTCTGAGGCAGGATTAAAACATTCTTCTCTTTCTCTCTAGTGTGCAAGTTCAAAGCCCACAAGCGGTGTGCTGTGCGGGCAACCAATAATTGCAAGTGGACAACTCTGGCCTCTATCGGGAAGGATATCATTGAGGATGAAGATGGGGTAGGCATTAGTGTTAACTCTTTTAGCCTTATCTTGATGTGGAAGCACTGGCATGTGCTCTACAGCGTTCTTCACTGTACAAATAGCAGATTCTGCCTTTATATGTTAGCGACGTGGGAAAGCCCTTTACTGTCAGAGCATGAGATTCTGCGTGAAATGTTCAACTGGGGCAGCGAGGACTCCTTAGTGGGAAGAGTCTCCTGCTATGGACCTGGGAAGTTGAGGTTAAATATGTGGAGGCATGGGGCACCTGCTCTGAGTTTTAGCAAAACAAAGATAGACGAGTGGTTGGAACAGTACCTTAGCATATGGGATGTCTGATGCAAGCCAGTGTTTCCCGAGTAGCCTGGGATGAGTCACCTGGTCTCTTTGTGCTTGAGCGTGATGTAAAATGCCAAAAGAGGTCCTCAGGTGTTTTCTAGAAATTGCCTTTGCTGTCCTTAAACAGTGCATTTAAAGACTTGCCTCTCTGTATGTCTCAATGCCACAGTGCATCCTGCGCCTTTGAGTTGCACTCTGGAAAGCCCATATTGCTTCTCTCCCTCCGTACCATTTGCAGATCTCAATGCCACATCAGTGGTTGGAAGGAAACCTGCCCGTGAGTGCCAAATGCACTGTGTGTGACAAAACCTGTGGCAGTGTCCTACGTTTGCAAGACTGGCGCTGCCTTTGGTGCAAAGCCATGGTGAGTTGAATAAACGTGATCATTTCATTAAAACCATAGCCTTTGATCAGCTCTTGGGAGTGTTCTTTTAGTGACGTTTACTTAAAATGAAACCTCTAACCGTGCTGTCAGTGTTTGCCATGAAGGGCTTTATTGTTCTTTCTCCACGTGATAAACAGCCTGCAAGAGATAGAAATTTAAATTTGTGCTGAAAAGTATCACTGTGATGCATAAAAAGTAAGACCTGAAATAAGTATATAGCTTCTCTGCAAGCTCATTTTCTTTTGATAGTGAGCTTTCATAGCAGAATTTAATTACACTAGACAGGAATCAATGTCTCGGGCATGGGAAGTGTTGGATTTTAAGGAACCATCATTCAACATACAAGTTGAAAAGGTACAACAAAAAAGGTGATAAAGAATAGTACATAATTTTAATAATTGCAATTTCCTTTCCCATTGCAATAGGTTTCTCTTGCCTAAGCACTGCAGTGATGCAGATCTTGCTATGTTTCCAGTTGTCTATAAGATCAATAGAAGTAGTGTCACAAAATATGTGTGAGGTGGGAGCTCAAACCCAAAGCAAACCCTCTATCTTGCAGTCTTTGTGTACCAGAAATGGCTGAAATGCCCTACTCTACTTCGTGTTTCCTTTTTTGGGTGGCTTTATTAATCCCTTCTTCTCTTACCTCTTTATGTCCCTCATGTCTTCCTGCTTTGTTTTCAGCTTTCTTGTTTTCTTGAATTCCTAGCTTTTTCTTTTGTTGCTACTTTTGATCTCAACTGAGGCTAAGGTTTTGAAAGCAGAAATGCCTGAAGGCTCTTAAAGCCACATGATCTGTTACCTGGTCCTTTCAGCACTCAAAGTGCTAGTCTCATAAATTCAAATGTCAGAAAAAGTACATACTAATGGAAGGAGGAGAATCAGTAGAAGACTCTGATTAGATCGTTCTTAAAATAACTTTATTGATTGACATTTCCTTGGATTCTCCCCCTCTTCCTGTCTTACTCTCCCTTTACAGCCTCTTGCTGGGTGGCTTTATGAGTTACACCACAGTGCCCAGAAGAGTCTGAATGAATGTTTTTTTCTTGGTGTTTTCAGGTACACACAGCATGTAAAGAGTTGTTGCCAAACAAGTGCCCTCTTGGGCTGTGCAAAGTATCTGTCATTCCTCCTACTGCTCTTAACAGCATTGATTCAGATGGTAAGTATCACTAGTGAGTAGTGCCTGCTTTCTCTTCCTCTCAGTCACGGTCCCTTCAGCTAATGCTATTAATGCCAGACTCTATCAACTGAAAACTCAGCTTTTTGGTGTTGCTGAAATTCCAAACTGGAATATATTGCTGAAGTATGGCAGTGAACTGTTTGCTTTGCTTCAGTGTTCAGTTTATTACCCTGTAACGTCAGTATTTGCTGAGCTGCAGCTGTTAAAATTTATTGAGAACAACTATATTGCAGAAGCAGTTTGGGAAGGTTGGGGAAGCTGAAATTTTGGCATGCTGCTAGGAGATAAGTGTGACATTTGGCAGCATGAGGATGGTTCGTGCTGGATTCAAGGCTGTCTGCATTTGGCATTTACCCAGTGAGTGCCATAAGCACAAGGGAAGTATTAGCTTCTTCATAGTTGTGCTGGGGTGTGGGGTGTTGTTTTTTTCCTCGCTCCATCTCCATGCGCAGCTTCACATCTCGTGGCTTTTCCTCCCTTTTCCCTTCCCTTTTCTCTGACAGGTTTCTGGAAAGCTACTTGTCCCCCTTCTTGCACAAGCCCTTTGTTAGTCTTTGTCAACTCAAAAAGTGGAGACAACCAAGGTGTAAAATTTCTGCGAAGATTCAAACAGCTACTGAATCCAGCCCAGGTCTTTGACCTCATGAATGGAGGACCTCACCTTGGGTAAGCAGATATTCTATGGAAGCACACATTCCTTGTAAATGCCAGAAAAGTACGAGTGATTTATTTGATTATAAGCTCATCCTCAAATATAACAAGGAACTTATTCCTCAGAGAAGGCTGAACACATGAAGTTTGGAAGGGTTTTCCCCTCTCTGTGTTTAGTGTTATTGATTAGCTAAAACCAAAAATGTTGTTGAAAAAGATTATTATTTCCATTCATCAGTAACAGCAGGACAGCTTGAGGGGTTTTGGGGGAATTCCAGAAACACTCCCCTGGAAGAAGACCAAGCATGGAAAGCTTGAATCCAGAAGAAAACTTGTCAGCAAACAGACTTGTAACAGGCATCCTGATGTACTGTTAACTTGAGTTAAATCGTGTAAACAGACAAATGTCATAGATAGCAAATGAATATTGTCAAAATCAAATTTATTCAGAAATAACTTACCTGGGAAGTATGTGAAATTTCCATCACTTAAAGATTTTACGGTGATACTGGGAAAACATGTCTTATGAATGCTTTTGGTAAAGTTGGTTCTGCCCTGGGATCTAGATGACATTTCAGGCTTGTTTACCAGATTACACTAGACTATCTATGGATAAAAAAAAAAGTAAGCACTGTGAAATAAATTCTTTTTGTGTATTTCTGCAACTCTGTTTAAAAAAAAGAAAAAATTGGTCTCTAGTTTGCATCCTCCAAATATTTCTCCATTGGATTGGATTTGAGTAACTTTTATCATGAATGGGTCTTCTTTTAATAAGAGCCAACACAAGGTGAATTTCCTTCATATTTTTCTAAATATGACTCAAAGTCTATGAGTAAGACCTGTAGATGCAGGGTGCTAAATCTGGGAGTGTCAGCTCCTGGATGAGTGACCGTTAGGTTCTGCTTTCCTAAGAACTGTTGTGGTTTCTTGTCATAGTGCATTGTGAAACACTGCCCTTTAAAACTGTAGCAATTCTGTCCAGGAGATGTGTTTGGCTGATAAATAATTTATAGGAAACTTTTAAAATTAAATCTTTTTACTTCTTCCCCTCCCCAGTTGGACTGACTGTGGAGAGGAATTTTGCTTATAAGCAGGAGAGAAGGGAAGGGAGGGAATTAATTATTTTCTCAAGCTGTGGTGCACACTTCTAAAACAGCTGCTCTTGTTTGCTTTCTTAAAAAGGAAATGGTGGTACAGGGTAAAGTCTGCTTCTTAATAATTTAAATATTCTCAACTGCTGCCAGTTAAACTGTACCATTAAGATGTTGTCATTTCTGATAGATATTTTTCCTGTGCCAACAGTGCTTGAAGAAATAAGGATTTTCATGTACTACAGTAAATTCTGTTTAGGTGGTAATAAAAAAAAAAAAATATACAAAAACTAAATAAAAGCAGGCTGTAGCTCTGGAAGATGTTCACTAAGAAGCACAGTTTTAAACAGCTTAAGGAGAGGTTGGCTTTAATATTCTGAAAAGGGTGAATAGAGAAATTCACACTTGTCTTGCTGGCGAGTTGTTTGCCTGCCTGCAGGACAGACAAGGCGCCACAGCATTGATTTACGTTGCTTTCCCAGAAGAAGGACTAAAGCTTGTAAGGCTTTGCATCCTCTTACAGTTGTCTGCTTACTGAATGACTGCATAAAGTTCCCACTCTTCAAGCTTTGCTTTAATTGGTGTGGCCTTGAGTGCGAAGGCAGTGACGTCAGAGCACTCCAAACAGTGACAAATAACTCGTGTTAGGCTGAACACGGCAAATCTGCAAAAAGGAATTAATTCAAAACTATCACATGCTTGTTTCCTCTTCTGTTCAGGCAAAAGTGCCCTGCTTTACTGGAGGAGTATGTCTGGGACATATTTCTGTAGTAAACATCCATTGTAAATTGCTGTATTTATAATTCTTTATAGTCATTTTAATTCATCTGTAATCTAACAGTGACCTGTATTCGTTGTGAAATCAGAGTCTACTTTAAGGAAATCTGCCATGTTTATAACCTAGATTGGAATTGTTTATCATTTCTTTCTGTGATAGCTGATTGTTCTTCTCTCTTGCTTTTTTCTTTCCCTTCTCTGTAGTTTACGCTTATTCCAGAAATTTGACACTTTCCGGATTCTAGTTTGTGGTGGGGACGGAAGTGTTGGCTGGGTTCTCTCCGAAATTGATAGCCTCAATCTTCACAAGCAGGTACCTGCCCAGCAAGCTTGGTTGGATGAAAGAATGAAGGAATTACAATAGCATGGGTTGAAGACGACTTTCTTTGATCATACAGATGTTTGCCCCAGGACTGAAGTCACTGAAAGCTTACCACAGCAGTTTTCTTGCAGGAGTTTTCTGCAAGAAGCAGGACCAGACTAATTCATTATTCCAATCTCCATTGCTCCCCCACAACTCCCTCTTACAAGATCCAGCCTTTGGAGTAGCTCTGAGTTACTCCTGCTCCATTGCCAGCAGAGACTTACACTCAGAAAGGGCTGCAGTTAGACAACTGGGAGTTCCACAAGGGTAGTGCTCCTCATCTATTCACTTTAATTCTCATGGTGGTGTTTCTGAGTCCTGGGATAGACAGAAACTTCATTGGAGTAGAGTTATCATACAATGTTTAATTTGTTTCCATTTTGTTTTGGAGGTGTCTGCTAATTTTACAGAAAAAGCAATAGCACCACCTGATGGTTAAATAAATACATCTGTAGAAGGGGTTACTTTTAGTAAGATGCTCCTTCGAGATAGTAGCTGTAATACACTCCTCTCTCAATTAACAGCTTAAAAGTAGAGGAAATTTTTCCTCACTTGCATGCTCTTCTGGCTGTTTTTGCATTCCAGTTACTTTCTCCTTCCCTTGGGACTAGCTGTTTCTCAATGACTCGTCTGTGTAAGGAATCGGTCATGCTACTTGTAGCTGTTGGTGGCTTGTGTCTTCCCACGCGTTTTTTTATCAGTTTTGGTTTCCTTTTCTCCAATGCAGTGCCAGCTGGGAGTGCTGCCCTTGGGAACAGGGAATGACCTTGCCCGTGTGTTAGGTTGGGGATCTGCTTGTGATGATGATACCCAGCTCCCACAGATCCTGGAGAAGCTGGAGAGAGCCAGTACCAAAATGCTGGACAGGTGAGTCTGACATCCTCCCCTGCTCAAGAGTTGTGTGAAAATACCCTCCCAGGAGAAGTGGGCAGTTCTTGATTGTACCCAGCTGCTGGACTTCTTACTAATGCCAGTTAATGTTTTTTCTTTGATAATCTTCTGTCACCCTTTAGCAATGAAAGGTAGTCTGGCTTTCTGTGTCACTGCTGCAGAGTAGTAATGAGTGAACTTGTGTGATGTCCAGCATCCACTCTTGTGTTCCAGCGTTCTCATCAATTGAATTTGACAGCCTTACAGTCATGATTTATTTCTTTAAGCTAATTTTTTTCTTGGTGAATTTGAACCAATCTTGAGTTTGGCTTAGAAATGAAAGCTGAATGCAGAAATGGACATCTTTACCGCTCATATTGATATCGCCTATATATCTTTGAACATTTAAAAATACTTGTCTTTAGAGTTGCATCTTGACATCTGTTAACGTTCAATCAATGCCCATAGAATTTTTTTAAACAGTATTCCGAATTAATATTTTTAAAAATTTGACTTCAGCTTTGTCAGCAGATCTATGAAAGATGCCACTCCACCCACACACCAACTTTCCTTTCAGCCACTTTTCTCTCCTCGGACATTTCTGTGATAGAGGGAAGAAGTACAGAAAAGGTCCTTGTGCTGTAGAGTACTTGTTCACAGTGTCATCCCTTCCTCTTCCCTCAGTTCAGCCCCCCTGCAGTTCCTTTGCCACCCTGTGGCTTCCTTACATCAGTCATGCTCCTGCCGAAGTGCAGTTTGTTCTGCTTGAGGATCTAACCTGTTATGTCCTTTGGATAAAGGTGGAAATCATCTGCCTACAAAGTGACAGCTATGATGTCTCCTTTTCAACAGGTGGAGCATCATGGTGTATGAAACCAAACTCCCTCGCCAGGCCTCCACTTCCACAGTCACTGAAGATTTCAGTGAGGATTCTGAGGTACCTCATGAGATGCAGAGGGCGGGGGACTGGGAGCAATGGCCTCAGAACAGACAAGATAGGAGGCAGTGGTTGAGTTCAAGTGGAGCAGGCCTGAGCTGTGACTCGGGTGAAGCAGGAGCTACAAAGATCCTGGGTCTTTAAGTCGAAGAAGGATTAGGGAGAAGGGTAGAGGCTGGGTTACCGGAGTCAACGACCATAAAAAGGAATGGGAGGAATATACTTTGGAACAGGACAGAGAGGAAATAATCGACTTTTATCTGCTGTCATGACATCATGTTGTTGAAATTGTGAAAAGCTGCATAGCAGTCATAAGAACCGTAAAAACCCAATTTTAGATCCGTAGTTAATCAGAGACTGCACTGCTGATGATTTTTAGGTTCAGAATTAGTTTATTCATCAGATTCAGATCTTCAGTGGGTAACTGAGCCCTGGACCACAGAACTTTTCCAGGGCAAAAAGAACCTCTAGAATGATAGGTACTTTCTAGGGAGCCAGGGTTACACAGCATAAGTTGTAGTGTTGGGAAGCAGCACCCCAGTGGCTTGTTTCTGACTGTCACCAGGTGCAGAAGATTCTCTTCTATGAAGACTCTGTGGCTGCTCATTTGTCCAAAATTTTGACTTCTGACCAACACTCAGTGGTCATCTCCTCAGCCAAGTGAGTACTTGCAGGACAACTGCTGTAAGTGAAAGTTGCACTGTGAAAATCCTGAGAGAATCCCTGCATGACTTTGCACTACTTTCTTTGTCTAGGGTGCTTTGTGAGACAGTGAAGGATTTTGTGGCTCCAGTAGGGGAAGCCTATGAGAAGGCAACGGAAAGCTCAGAGGAATCAGAGGTCATGGCCAGGAAGGTAAAATTGGAAAAATTGTTTGGATTTCTACTTCCGAAGTGGAGAACTGCTCTGTTTTCAGAGAACTAGGACAGCAGCAGTTCAGCAAGTACTAAAAGAATGAGCCACCCAGTCTACTGTTATTTCTACTCAAATGTTGTTCTTCGCCTTGTAGTGCTCTGTCCTGAAGGAGAAGCTGGACTCACTGCTGAAGACACTGAATGATGAATCTCAAGCATCTTCATCTCTGCCAAACCCTCCTCCCACCATTGCAGAGGAAACCGAAGATGGTGATGGGTCAGGCAGTGCTTGTGATTCTTCTAGTGACCGGTCGGTGGGTTCGTCATGTACTGCACGGCCCCAGATATTTCGTCCCCGAGAACAGCTCATGTTGAGAGCCAACAGTTTGAAAAAAGCCATTCGTCAGATAATAGAGCATGCAGAAAAAGGTAACCTGTTAGGAGTTCTGCTTGTGACTTGTTACAGGCTCTTGAGAAGTATAAATTTCCTTTATTCCAGAGGGGAGTAGTGTTCTTCATTAAGAACAGCCTTCCTGAGCTGGAGAAGCTATTCAGTAAGCTTGGCTATTTAGTTTCAGTATCATCTCTGCCAAGCCCACCTGTTTGAAGCATTGCTTGGTAAATGAGCCTGAAGTTCAAGGTATGTTCTCTCCCATAGGGCTGGTGTAGGAAGTTACTACCCTCCCACACTCTGTTCATTTGCGTTTCCTGTCTGTCCCCACCCATACCACAATTGTGTCAGCGCAGCTGTTTGTGTGGCCTTGCTTTAAAACAGATCTGAAAATACTTGGGAAGAAAGTATTTCAAGTATTTTAACTTGGATTGTTTTGGAGATCTCTTTAGAGTACAGCCCAGCAAAACAGTGCAGTGGGACAACTGCAAGAGAGGGCAGGAACTTCTTAAACTAGCTTTGTCACTGGGAAAATGTTATAATACTGCATCTTGATGCAAATCAGTTCTGTTCTGATCTTAACTTCCTAGGCAGGTGACCCTCTTCTCCACATCTTGACCCTTATCTCTCTCCAGCCACTCACACCCAGAGTTCAAAGTTTCATTTCCTTCGAAAGGCATCAGTCTCTGAGATGCTAGTCATAAAATCAGTGGTTTAACTTAGACCAAAGGAAGTACTTAACAGCTTATTACTGGAGATGAAAGCATTGAAGTTTCAGATGGGACATCCATGCACACCTCAATGTGTGCTCTGAACAACTCTCAGTTACAGACCATTGCAACGTTTCCAGCACTGCAATACTCTATACAACCTATCTTGAAATTATATGAGGTGATGGAAGTTGAGCAAACAGCCTACTTCTGGTGAAGTAGAGGTCTTGACCTCACTGCTGCCCCGCCTTGCTGCTGCTTACCTTATGCCAATTTGATGTTTGCTGGAGTCGTTTTGGAGGCCAGCTAGTTTGCTTAATCCAACAAGAAGAGTTTATATTTCTGCTGGGCTAGTGGGTTGGATTGCCTTGTTGGGTAGTTCTTGTGAACTCCAGAGTCAGCCCAAGGAGGGGAAGAGGCTGGAAGAAGGGGGACTCGTTCCCTTGCAGAGGCAGTGAGCTGGTAGATCAGCTCGGGGCTTCTCACAGAAGCTGTGCCCTGTGAGGGGCTGCTCAGGAGGAAGGCCTATTGATTACATGCAAAAGAAGTTTTGATTTCTTTAGGCAATATGCTAGCATTTAATTCTTACCAGCTCTTGGCCAAACTCCACTTATGTTTCAAATGTATTTGTTCAACTTCTCCAAACTGTTTTTCTTCTTCCAAAGTATATAATTTGATTCTTTCCTTTGTTTGTATTGGTTTTTACCACCTGCTATTTTCTTCCTCCTGATTATGCGTCTAAGTGCCCTTTTCAAGTGGGTTATCCTATTACCCCAGTACAGATTAAGTAAACAGAAAATTCATTAAATTTATCATTTAGCATGCGTCTGGTTAGAATTTCTGGCAACATATAAATGCAAATAAATGGAAGCCCATCACCTGTGGCACAGTTTACATCCCAGGAAGCCTGAGTACCTGTAGCGTTAAAGGTGGATACTTGTATTTAGAGCCTCACTGCTAAAGAGCACAGCAAAGAAAACAGGAGGCTAAGCCAGCCCAGTTCCAAAAGCTCTCCAGAGTAGAACTTAGTTAAGACAAATTATGTAGGAAAGCTTTTTGTTATTCTTCCCTTTAAGGAATCGGGCCTTTAGAGTCCCATCCTGTTGTTATTTACATCAGTGGGAGGTGTCCCTTGCTAGAAAAGCTGTGAGGCACTCACCTACTTTCTCTCTCTCCTTACAGCTGTAGATGAGCAGAACGCCCAGACCCAGGAGCAGGAGGGCTTCCTCCTTAGTCTGTCAGCCTCTGAAGAGGGCAAGGAGCTGAGGAACGAGGATAAGATCTCCCTGCAGTCATCACACAGCAGCAGCTATGGAGTGTCCAAAGGGAGGAGCCAGCGGAAAGGTACTGCTCTGGGGCTGCCACCTTGCAGATCTTGCCTGCCCATTATAATTCTGTTGTAAAAAGTGAGGGAGGCATTACGTGTATTACTATCCAAGTTCTGTTTGTCTCTAATTTTTGAATGATTGCTCTTCAGATGCTAGGCCTTGCACATTCCTATGCTCTAGGCTGTGCATCATACACCTCACTTGTCGCTATATCCCTGGTGG
This sequence comes from Phaethon lepturus, assembly GCF_000687285.1. Classification (NCBI taxonomy): domain Eukaryota; kingdom Metazoa; phylum Chordata; class Aves; order Phaethontiformes; family Phaethontidae; genus Phaethon; species Phaethon lepturus. The sequence continues at coordinate 64,760 of NW_010538130.1, read as the reverse complement.
CTGGTCCATGATGTTAACATAAGGAGCCTATGATTCAGAAATTTTCTTACACCTTAGCCAGTAATCTGCGTGCTTTTGGTGCTTGGACAAGAATGGTCTTGAGCATTTTTCATGTCATCTACCTGATGGCATTTCACTGTAAGCCCCTGCCATCCTTTGCAGAAGACACAGAACAGAAGCCAGTTTGCTTTAATAACTGTATTATGTGAGTAATTGGTTAGGGATCCCCGATCACTGCAAATATATTTGGAACTTATCTGAGTATTGATTGGGAGCCGAATACTCTGTCGTCTGCTGGCAACAGCTTTTTCTCATTGCCACTTCTAATATTTGCATGTGGCATTTTGATACCTCCAATCTGGAGGTTCTCTGGCTGCACATACGCCGCATCTCTGTCTCTTAATGACTGGTTCTGTCAACTCTTTGTTTTATGGTGGTTAGAGTGTTTTGCTGTTGAGTGATTTCTAACCCAGTCTTGCTGCTTGGGCTGTGCTGCTGTGTGCTGGTCTGAATCACAGCGTTATGTTTGTCAATAGCCGTGTTTGTGTTGTGTTTTACAGTGTCCAAGTCTCCTTGCGAAAGACTAATAAACAAAGGAAGTTTGTCGCTGGGCAGCTCTGCATCTCTTCCTCCCCAGACAGGAAACCGGGACAACTTGCCAATGCTGAACACAAAAATCCTCTACCCAAGTACGTGTAACACCCACCACTTCCCATTGAGGCAGCCAACTGGAGAATGGGCGACAGCAGCGCAGGCTGCAGTCTCCACATGAAAACATTAAATTGTCCTGCCTGATATCTGTTTGTGCAGGGTCCACTTGGAGAGAAATCCCTTTGTGGATAACTCCCCATTAGGGCTGAAAAGTGAAGACTGGGAGGGAGTTGTAATAGATTCCAAATTGTAGCTGAGACCTAGACACAGATTTTTATTAACACAGTCCAGTGGCAGAATTTACATACCAGTTACAAAGAGGTCAAAGTAACCTTGACAAGGCCGATAAGATGCTGCTGAGAGAGGTTTCTGAAGAGTGGCAGCCATGGGCGGGGAGCAGCAGTCCCTTCTTGCAAAGGCTGAAGTCACTGGAAGTGCACAGACCCAGCAGAATTCCTACCTCACACAACTTGTGTAGCAGCTTTGCCCCATCACTGTGGTGCTGTCCTTCCACCTCTTCCCTGAAATCACTTGTTCAAATTGTTTCTTTTGGAAGCAGGCAATTTCCTATCTCCCTGACAAAGCTACTGTTTGTGAGTTGACAGCTAATAATTTAAGAAGCAGGAAGCAGTAATTAGTGAGCAACTTGGAGAATAACTTCAATCCTACCCCTTTCCCTCTGCTCATTGAATCCAGGATGTTGCATGTCTCACCCTGGAGCGCAAAAGCTACTGCAGTGAATACACTCCTATGTCCCATTTCCATGTGGCTGTACAACTGTGCTGCTGGCCTTAGGTGATACCAAGTCAGTCAAAAACCCCTGCAGGCAGCCCCCAGAAACCCTTCTCCTTATCGAGAGTGCTAATTCTGGAGTAGAAGGAAGCACTACTGCTATTTCCTTTCCACAGTGAATGACAAGAGTTAATATGTTCTGCCGTGTCGTCTTGTCTCTGAGCTTGAAATTACCTGTTTTCTGCTTATTATTAATCACACCCTTCCCCATGATCAATTTGCCTACAGATATCCGTGCTGGCATGTCTGGTTCTTTGCCTGGGAGCTCCGTCATCAGCCGATTGTTGATCCATGCTGATCCCTTTAACTCTGAGCCTGAAAATCTGTGAGTATGCTCAGGAGGTTGAAAGGAGGGAGTGGGCATTTCCAAATGGACCTCAGCAGAGCAGCAGATTACTTTATAGAGCTAAATAATGGACTGCAGCAGCCCAGAGTTACGTAAGTGAATTCATATGCTGGGTGCCAGTGAGGATCAGCTTATGTAGCAATACATGCAGTGACACATCTGACTCGTGGTAGAAGATTTTTAGGTTTTAGGTGAGAATGAATCTAGGTCAGTTTTCTCCCTAAACTCAGAGATTACTCTGGCTTCCAGTTAGTAGACAGTAACCTGCCGGGGAATGACTACCCCTACAGCATGGAGGCCCAGGAAGGGCCATGAGCAGGCCGCAACAGCAGAGGCAGTTGGGAAATGTGATTTGAAGACTTTCTCAGGCTGTTTAACAGTGAAAGTCCAATGATACAGACTTTTAAGGTTTTTTTTCATGGAGTTCAGTGCTCCTGAGATGAGTAGCTGATGCTTTCGAGCTCATTTGTCAGGCTCTCTGTAGGTAACACCCTATATATATAAAAAAAAGATTAGCATTGTTAAGGTTTTGTGAGGTCCTTTTACACAATGCCGGTGACCAGCAACATAGCTTTTTGTAAATGAAGTGTAGGCTTCTGACTATGTTTTCTGTGGCAAGAGGAGAATTCCTCTGCAGATCTTGTGGCTGTGAAGTCTTACGGACAGAGGCTGCAGGCCAGCGACCTCTGCTCAATAGCCACTTTTATGGTATTCTTTGTGGGTTTTAGGCAGTTCCCAGCAGTGCTTATCAGAGTACGTTGGCATACAGCGTTCTTGTTCTTCACCTTTCTATGGAACAGAATTATGAGCTGGCCAGAGGGGGCACGTGAGATGTATACTAAATGCTGAGTAGACTTAGGAATGGGAGTTTTGTTCTTTTGTTTGGCAGTGAATGTTACACAGAGAAGTGTGTCATGAATAATTACTTTGGAATTGGACTGGATGCAAAGATTTCTTTGGACTTCAACAACAAACGTGATGAGCACCCAGAGAAATGCAGGTGGGTTTGGCTTTGGCTGACCTTTGGCTACTGCCAGAAGTGACTAAAACCACTTTATGTTTCTGTGCGGTTTTGAAGCCGATTGTGTACAAGTGTGCTGAATAGGTATATTGTCAATCTTGTCTGCATAATCCTCCTTCGAGGCTTGAAATCACGATGGAGGAGGTTAGCTACTGATTCATTATGCTGTTGTGGCTGGTAGAAGATCTTTGAGTAGCTATGTCGGTGTGGATTTAGTGTGTTGGTTCTGTTTACTTCATGATCTCACCCACAGAGTTTTTCTCCTGAGCTTGCTATTTAGCTATGAGAGAATCTCAGCTCGGCTCTAAATGCCACAGAGGCTGGTTTTGGCCTTGATCCTAACTTAATACAAACAACAGGATTTGGCCTTTTGAATACCTGGGCAACTAAGGATGCTTTGTGTAGCGTGGGATTGGTGCATTTGCTATAATTGAGCTAATACTGCAAAATACTGTTCGTGTCCTGGTGTACGAGACTGACAAGTTCTGTGCCAGGGAAATCTGTGTATGTTTCTGGTAATGTGTGTTACTCAGTCAACCTCAATTCCTATCTGACATTTATTTAAAGGGGAGTAGCTTCCTAGTGTAAGCCATGGGCATTTTGAGTGCTTGACTCTTTTGGAAGCAAAGCACCTTTGTGTTTTAGAATGTAGGTGAATGGAACATCATTTCAGTGTGGGGTGTTTTTCCTTTTAAGTGGAAAGGTAAATGCTCATGCTGACTTTTTCTCTTTTGATTCACCCCCTTAGAAGTCGTACTAAAAACATGATGTGGTATGGAGTATTGGGCACCAAGGAGCTGCTACACAGAACATACAAAAACCTGGAGCAGAAAGTCTTGCTGGAGGTGAGGAAATAGCATGCCCTTCTGTTGCTATAACTGGGGTGCCTAACTGCACCTCCTTCAGACACTTTGACTTTGGCATGGTGATTCTCTTGGTGACATTAGGGCGTTGCCCTTGCCTGCCTGATACAATATCTTTGCTAGATCTCACACTGAGCTCGCTAAAAATGGCTTTTCCTGATTCTGGACGATAACTTGTCTTCTCAGCCTGTTAAGGGAAGCGTCATCCTGCTGGAAGGTATCAGCTGTCCCCAACTGAGTATTCAGCATAGATAAAATCGTCACATTACATGTGGCATCTCATGTGAATACAACATTTTAGATAGTAGGTGCAGTGGAAGGCATTTAACTATGCTTTAACGTGCATCAGACTGGGGAAGAAGTATTATTGTGTGGGCCATGTACAGCATAAGTAGCTTGCTCATCATGCTGACTTGCATAGGTGTTTCAGAAGTTTTATCCCCCTTTCTGGAGGAATAAACTAAGAGGCTTTGCCAAGCCTCTGAGGTGTGCCTTGTTTGGGGAAAAGAAGCAACAGTATCTGTCTAAAATCCATGTTTGCAAAAGGAGAGGTAGTTTATGAGACAAGAATGGATATGTTCTACTCTCCTAGGACAAGAATAAACTGGAAGAAACCTGAATTCATTTATTACTAAGCTGTGCAGGCTGTTTTCTGTTCTCAGAGCATGTGCTCTGGCAGGACGGCACTGTCCTGCTGTGCTGAGAATAATGTTGCCTTCTTTTCTGTGCAGTGTGATGGAAGGCCAATCCCTTTGCCCAGTCTCCAAGGAATCGCCGTACTCAACATTCCCAGCTATGCAGGAGGCACCAACTTCTGGGGAGGGACCAAGGAAGATGATGTGAGTATTCTCTAAGCCAGTCCAGGAGATGTTTTAACTTACTGTTGCTTCTTGTCATAGCCCCTGAGATTAGTGCTTGGAAGAAGAGGGTAAGGGGCCTGTCTGCATGTACTTTCTCTGTGAAGTGGATAGGATACTGAAGTCCAGTCTTCATTGGCTTCGCACCCAAGCAGTCTGTAGTGATTCAGAAAAAATACAGAGTGTGAGCATTTGGACTTCAGGAAGTGCTTTACATTGACCTTATCCCCTCAGGCTGCCTGAGAAGTAAAGCCCCTTGAAGACAAAGGGAGTTAGATCCAGTCAGAAACATTGTATTATTTGAGACAGAAAAGTGCCTACTCATAAAAATAATTACTGCCTTGTAGCCTACAGCCTTCGTGTTAGCTGCCATTGGAAGCACAGTGGGAATATCAAGGCTCCTTTTCCTCCCTCCTAGCTGACTGCAGATCTTCATCTTCTAGCCTTATTACTAATTTTATACAGATTAAAAAGCACAATTGAAAGCCAACCCCCAAATCTTCACCAGTAGGGGGTAAAGGAAACCTCTCCAACAGAGCTGTACGTCAACTGAATTCTCTCTCCCTTCTATCTGGCTAGACATTTACAGCCCCCTCCTTTGATGACAAGATTTTGGAGGTGGTAGCAGTGTTTGGTAGCATGCAGATGGCAGTGTCACGAGTGATAAACCTACAGCATCACCGGATTGCACAGGTATCCATTGCTTTTGTGAGCTCTTCTTGCCTCCCCCATCACAGCTTGTGACGTCTTTGCCAGTTCCAGTCATTAAGCCCTCCTTCATTAAGCCCTAAGAGCGTCCATCAGGGCAAAAATGAGCATGTGCATGAGCATGTGCAGGGGCAGTTTGGTCATGGAATTTTTTGCTAGCATTCATTGCACTTAGACCACCATTTCAAATACAGATTAGTCCAAAGACGCAGCACGTGGTCCCTGCTGCACAAGGGGAGGCATGCCCTGCCACCCAGGCGCATGTGCCTCTAGCAGCAGCAAAGCGACAGTGCTTTGGGAAGAAAGAGAATGTCTCATGCTTTTGGAAAACCAACATTTTAGACCTTCTCTGTTGCAATTGCTTCTTGCAGTGTCGGACGGTGAAGATAGCAATCCTAGGAGAAGAGGGAGTTCCCGTGCAAGTGGATGGAGAAGCCTGGATCCAGCCTCCGGGTTACATTTGGATCGTTCATAAGAACAGAGCACAAACCCTCACCCGAGACAGGGTAAGAGCAGCCTTACGTACACTGTGTAGTACACACGTTTCGATGTCACATACTCCTGGAGAGCATGGCAGCGGCCACCCATGAAAACTTATCTTTGTGTATGTAAGAAGCATATTTTGCTACACACCATAAAACTTTTTGGAAAGAACATGATTAAACTTGCATTCACCCCTTGGGAAGTCGCATAAATAAGGTTGTTATGCAAGCTTATTTTGCTTCCTTTTCTAGGTGCCTTGTGGCAGTGTTTCTTAACATGCTTGCATGCTGTTTTTCCCACAGGATGCCTGCCTCGCTGAGTGCTGTGGATTGTCTAGATTCAGCTGTTCAATATTTTAATTTCCCATTATTGTTCAACATGTGGCTTATACCTCATTGACCAAGTAAAGCAGTGTCTTATGCCTTGTTCAGCAGTGTGTGTCTGTCTCGTCTCATAATTCTCAAATATATCTGATGAGTAGCAGCACATAAGGTTTTTCCTGCTGTTTTACTGTATTACTGAATGGTTGTAAGCCAAAGGAAAGGATGAAGGCCTTGCTGTAGCACAAACGGGCTTCATGGTTCCTCCCAACTCTTAACTGCCAATGTGTAAACAGTGTAGTTGGTAGCAGCTCTTAATACTTTCCAGCATAACGCCCCTTTACCCAGCTTCCAGGGTAAATTGAAGTCCTCTGCAAAGGACTCGCCTGCTGAATAACAAAAAAGAGAACAACCAAGAGGAAAAAGGGGAAACAGCCCGATACAGGCCTGAGGCACATTGCCTGGCAGGAAGTTACAAGTATGATGGTATGAAAAGAAAGCAAAGGTGGGCATACAAAGCCTCTGTCGTGGTAGGACAGGGCAATACCCAAGACACCTTGAGCTGGGAGAGAACAGTGGGTATTGATCACAGAATCACAGAATAGTTTGTGTTGGAAGGGACCTTTAAAGGTCATCTAGTCCAACCCCCCTGCACCTAGATCATGTTGCTCAGAGCTCCGTCCAACCTGACCTGAAATGTTTCCAGGGATGGGGCATCTACCGCCTCTCTGGGCAACCTGTTCCAGCATTTCACCACCCTCACTGTAAAAAATTTCTTCCTTATGTCTAGTCTGAATCTACCCTCTTTTAGTTTAAAACCATTACCCCTTATCCTATCACCCCTTGATGCAAATGTTGTGGAGAGGAGGAGACAGGAGTAGCGTGCACATTTTTTTCTGGAAGTAAGGGAGCTTCTGCAATGTCATGCTGAGGCTTGGAGGGTGAGTGACTGAAGGAGATAGCACATAGAACAAGGGGGAACAGGATTCCTGC
>NW_010538130.1:56594-57696 GCF_000687285.1 Phaethon lepturus | reverse complement strand
TGCTGTAAAGGTGGGAGGGAGAAAAGAAGAGGCAACCTACATGCGGGTATGGTGGGAAAGGTGGAGGTAGAGCACAAGAGGTAGACAGGACACAGTAGTCCCTAGTGAGTGCTCTGTGTGTTTGACCATCTGAAGCCATGGCTATGATTGTGCCATCCCACTCTTCATTGCCTGCAAACCCGCTTTTGCGGGCATGGAATTGCTGCTGAGGAAGAGGTTCCAATTTTGCAGAACAACATTCAGAATTTGTCTTGACTATGGACTTACTCTTCCTGCTGTCTTTTGGATTATCGTTGCACACCCCTTCCTTCACAGAGCAAATCTGTCCTATGCAATAGATGAAGTGGGGTCCTCTTTTCATGTGGGGTCCTCTCTTCATGTGTGTGACCCTGGATCTTTGGTAGCATTTTTCAAACATGATTTGGGATATTTTAGTTTCCTAAACTGAAGATGGAAAAACTGAAATTCCTCATGTGGCCTCATCTGGACCACTGAAGAGCCATCAGCAAGGTTGAGATCAGCAGGTAGCTTGCACTGAGGTGACAGAACCTGGTTTTGTCCTGTATGAGGAGCAGTAGGAGAAGGAAATGCCTTACCACAGGGCTTCCCAGGTATTTGGAGACACAGGAGAATGGGGTTTCCCCAGAACCTTGGGTTGTCCCCAAAGGCAGTTGTGTTCTAGTGAACACTGTCTTTTCTGCTCCATCCGTCTCCTCTCTCTACCCTTAGTCTTGTGCTCCTTACGTAGTCTGTAGTTGTCTCATTTGACTTCTCAGGCACAGGATCCATGACTACTATTTTCTTTCCCTTCCCATCCACCCATCGCACTCAATCTCCTTTCATTTTCTGGCTCCCCAAATGCTGATTTTTTTTCCCCTGAAAGCTTTGCACCCCTGCTTATCTTCATTTTCTTCTCTGAATTATTCTTCCCATTTCAGTTTTCCCCTCCCATAGTCCCTTCTCTTGTCTAATCTTCTCTCTTGCCATTTCTTGTGCTCATTGATCCATCTCTTCTTGCCATGAGGCTCTGTGTTGCAGTTTTCATTCTCACCATATCCAGTTTTGATCCTTCTGCATTGGATCTGTGTTTTACTTCTTCCTG
>NW_010538130.1:47549-56563 GCF_000687285.1 Phaethon lepturus | reverse complement strand
AGCAGGAATATCAGTGTGGGTGCAAGTGGGACAGGTCCTAGCTCTCAGTGGAGCTGCTTGTCCCACCAATTACTAGGGAAGCCCAGTTTACTTCCAGATAAGGAGGAGACTTGGACACTTTTAATTTCCAGCTCTGAGATGTCACTTGAAGAGGTCTGCAGTAACACTGAAGTGTAGAGGCGATAGCTACTCAGAGAAAAGGCTGCCACCAGTAGGAAATCGGTGGATTTTGCTAGTCTGGCCCTCAGAATTGACCTAAGAATTTTGGCTAAAACTAGGCTTAAGCAAAAATTAAGCCAAGGCAAGCATGCGGCATGGAAAACTTCAGCCCAGACAGCAAGTTAGCAAAGTTAAAAGCAGCTGAACAACTGGGTCCTGCAATGGAAAGTGTCCATACCAGATTTACATGTTTTATAGGCGTAGGCACAGCCATTGTTTTTTATAGGAGCTTTGTAAGGTATCTTACAGTTTGCTTGCTGTGTTTTTAGGCATTTGAGAGCACCCTGAAGTCCTGGGAGGACAAACAGAAGTGTGAGTTGTCCCGACCCTCTTCTTTCTCTCTGCAACCAGAGATCATGTCCGAAGAAGAATCCACCCAGATCAACCAGTTTGGTCAAGCTGCAGGTGCTCTGATCCACAGGTGGGACTCCATTTGCTTTTGGTCAATAGAGCCCTCCTTTGGTGCCTGAAGTTCTTGTTGTACTCCGTGTTCCTGGAGATGTTTCTGTTCACTCTTATCTTCTGCAGTGCTGGTCTCTGTCACTGAGGGTAACATCATTCATTATACATTGTCCCAGCTGCATGAGGACTGAAGTCGAATAAACTTTCTTGGTCATTCTGAACAAAAAATGTTACTTTCATGAGCAAACATGGATCCTTTAAACCAGAAAGAATGCATTATCTTTGAACATCAATGATTTTTATCAGAAATGGAAGAAAGGCCTCTCTAGGAGCTCAGATGACAAGCTGGGTTCTTACAACTCTGATGCCCAGCAGAGATTGCTGGAAGAAGCCACTGTATGCTCACCTGCTCATCCTTTACTTGGACATTCAGGTCCTTGGTCTGGACCTCTGAGAGAAAATTCCCAGAGTCGCATCGGAGAAGTGTTAATTAAACTGCCGTATGTGCAGCTGCCTTTCACATCACTATGGCCATACTGAAATGTCTAGGTTGTGTTTCAGACTGATCTCAACTTGTGTGCAGAATTGAATACGTGCCTGGAGTTGTGCTTGTGAAATCTGCCTTGCTTTGCTTATGCATGCTTACTATAGCAGGGAGAATTGCCCTGCTTTGCCAGAGGCTGTGCCCCTCCCATGCTTTATCCCTGCTATTGTCACTCAGATGGGTATTAAAAGGAGATACCCAGTCAGAAAAGATCTCCTGCTTTGAGCGTATGCTGATGCAATCTGTAATTCTCTCTTTAGCATTCGGGAAATAGCCCAATCCTATCAGGACATGGAACAGGAGCTTGCCCATGCTGTCAATGCCAGCTCCAAGTCAATGGACAAAGTCTACGCTAAATCCAAGTCTACAGAGGTACTTCACTCACTTGGCATCTCCCATTTTGTCCTTGTTCCATAGCTCTTGGTTTTCCTTTCTGATTGACCAACAGTAGGCCTTGCTTGTCTAAGACTTCTTCCTTTTGACTGCTCAGACCTCTGCATTTCCAGGCTTAATTTGCGCATGAATTGCTTCCCTGCAGGGTCTCAACTGCAGCCTTGTTGTAGAGATGGTGAATAATGTCAAAGCCCTGCATAATGAGACAGAGCTGCTGCTGGCGGGCAAGATGGCGCTGGTAAGAAGCACAAAGCAGGAGTAAAGCAGCCTCTCACTTTCTCTCCTCTCCTACTGTTGCCTTGGCAAGCAACACTTTGCTGGACTTGGTCTTTGTAACAAGTCAGTTTAAATGTTATAATCAAGGCATTTAGGATGGTGCTGCTACATAAGCATGATGAGCAGTCAAGCTAGCTTGTGCGGAGTTTGGAGCTCAGAAAGGGTGAAAATCATTAACTTGGTAATGTCTGGGCAGAGTGCCTGCTGTGCACTTCCTTTTAAAAGGAGGAACTGCTTTGTTACCTAGGAATATCAAGGCAAGTGCCTGAGTGTTCCACCATATGGCTTTTAACTCTGCTTTGCTTCCATTTCTGATCCAGCAATTAGATCCTCCACAGAAGGAGCAGCTCCAAGCAGCCCTAGCAGACATGGACCTTCAGCTGAGGAAACTAGCAGACATTCCTTGGCTGTGGCAGCTTATGGAGCCCTGCGATGAGGAGGTGAGGAGGACCAAGGCTGTATTGCCCAAACTAATTCTCTTTTTCACTAGTTGGCTGTGAGTGTTTGACTTCCTGTGAATATATGACTGATGTGAGAAAAAAATCACTAAAAAGGAAGCTTGGCTCCCTAGGGCTAAAGAAAGTAATTTCCTGCTAAGGTCCCTTGCCTGACATGGGATCAACTTTCTCTCTTTCCTTTCCTGTCTTGATCAGAGTGATTTGAGAATTTTTTTTGCTCTCTTAAAAGGCCATGGAGCTGAGCTTGACAGTACTTTGTTGCTCTTGGTCTGTTCCAATCAATTTATGACTGTTTACCTGATTTTCCCGTTTTGTTCTTACAGAACCAGATGCTGGATTATTCTAAACGCAGTCGCAGTGGCAAATTCCGTCTGGTGACCAAGTTTAAAAAGGAGAAGAACAACAAAAATAAGGAGACTCATAGTAGCATGGGATTGCCGGGTACCAAGTCTGCTCATTCGTTGTGTCTCTTTGTCACATCGGTGTGGTCACACCACTACTTGTTCCCTGTTTCCTCTCACGTTCTCTCCTTCTTCTGTTTCATGTGCATCTGCCTTTTCTTGGAGGTCTCATCTGTCTTTTTCATGTGGCAAAGTAGCTTATTGCTCCATTCTGTCTAAGTCATGGTCCCCCAGCACCACGCAAATATTCCTGAGCAGAAGCAGAAGGTACCCTCTGAAGAATTATGCCTACATCCAGACATTTTCAGGGATACTTTAGGGGATCCTTAATGAAGTGAATTTGAGGGTTTTGGCATTTTAGGTATCAAAATGACTGTGGGGCCCAAGTCCGCATAACTCCCGTCTTTTCACTGCTAGTTCTCTGATATGGTTAATGATGTTTTTCTCATTGATTCACCCTCAGGCTTTAATCAAGTTTCATGTCTAACTGGCTGGGGATCAGCATCACCACACGTGCACCCTGACCTTTAATCCTACTGGTCAGTAGACAAAAACTGGCCATGAATCAACAAATTGCCATTCAAGACACTTTCTCCCCAGTTGGGTTCATTGATTTTTGGTTTATGCTCTCCTGATGAAGACTCTCTTCTAAAATTCAGAAGTATTGCCTGTTCTGTGGGCTCCTGGGTTCTGTCCTTTGCTGCGGAGTTGTGGGTACAGTCTCCTTCTGTCTGACAGGCTGGTGCTCATTCGTTGCTTCCCAGAACTTGGGAACTTTATTATTCTCCTATTTAGAGGCTGTGCAAGAAGGTGGAAGTCCTAAACTCTTCCTTTCTCCCCATCAGACTTGAGGGAGAGAGGTTGCCATTTTTTTTTACTGAGCACAAGTACTTGTACATAATAGCAAACTTAAACCGTGCTTAATTCTTCATGATATATTTTATGAATCTGTTGTTTTGTAAGCAGAGGAATATCAGTGAACTTGCTCTTCTTAAATATGGTGTTAAACTTTAAAAAGCATATCCAATCTCATCAAAACAAACATGCACTTCCTCCTGGCTTTACTGCAGCTAGCCTCTGCTTAAGAGAACACCTCTTACCTTTCTCTGCCCTACCTCCTTTGTTTGAGACTGTAGGCCATGCTGCCAGTCCTTGCCCTCCCCTTGATTTGAGGCTGTGGTACTGCTTGCCCTCCTTCTCTGGCACTGAGTGCTGATGGCGTCCTCATCTCTCACTGTCTTCTGGGATTCTGGGTACTCAATGCACTCCTGCTTTTCCATCTCTAACAGTTCACCTCTGGGGAACGGAGGAGGTTGCGGCCTGGCTTGAGCATCTCAGTCTTTGTGAGTATAAGGATATCTTCATCCGGCATGACGTCCGGGGCTCTGAGCTCCTGCACCTCGAACGGAGGGACCTCAAGGTACTTTCATGATCAGCTCGTGAGAAATAGCCAGCTGCATCTGCATGACCTGTGCTGAATGTGCTTGGAAGTGGTCTGCCCGCTGTTCATTCCACGTGCCTTGGCAAGATGAACGGGTTCATTGCAGCCTCATTTTACTTTCTCACCCTTTCAGGTCACCCGATTTTTAATAGCAGGGAGGTAGAACAGCTAGTTGAGGGACCAGCTGTCCAGTTCTGCCACAGATTCCTGGAGATGTAATACAGTCCAGTACACAGACTGCAGATAGTGTTCTTGAGAGTCTCTGGTTCTAATAATGGAATAGAAGTTTTCAATTTCTTAGCTACCATACCATCTTTGCAGAACATGCTGTGATTGGGAGAATTTGGTACTTAATGTTGTAGTGACTGGACAAATAGATCACTGCACTTCTTTGTTACAAGAAAAAAAATTATCATGGTCTTTGATGAGGCTGCTAGATGGAGAGAATCTTTTTAATTAGGGCTTAGTAACCACATTGCACAGCTTTTCATCCTCTCACTAGGAGATGCTTTCTCTACAGAGAAAAATTGAAAGTGGTGGTTCTTTGCATGTGCAAGAGACTTGTGTCATCATTCTGGTGACTTGCATGTAGCAGAAAAATACTTTGTTGTAAAGTAGTGCATGGCATTTGTTGAATGCCCCTTGGATCTTCATTTGTGATTTTGACCATCTTTCTGTTCTGAGGTTTGCTGTAATCTGTGCAGCTGATTCTCTGTGTGCCATCCAGCTACAAGCCTGTGTTTTGTTGCATGGTACCCAAGTGTTCACACATTTATTTGATGTGACTGGTTGGTTCTTCCTGCATGTTTTGGCTACTAGCTTAGGTCCTTGACATCTGTATGCTCTTTCTGTTCCCTTGCTTTGGCCTTTAACAGTCAAAGCAATCTGCATTTCTGGCTAATGGTCTGCAGTTGTTTCTCTCCATTGCTCTGTGCCTGCTCTGTGTTCATTACCCTGCCATGCTCTGATAGCTTTTTGACATGTGGTTTGAGGTTCCCTATATAACCATCAGGTTTGTAATCTTTCTGGTTGGTTTCCTCCTCTCTTTGTAACTGGCTAACTGGTTTGTAACCATTGCTTAGCCATCTGGAGTTTCCCCCTTGCCTTCCTCCGTAAGGTAAGGTTTTCTCTTTTCTTCCAGGATCTGGGTGTGACCAAAGTGGGTCACATGAAGAGGATACTGCACGGGATCAAGGAGCTGAGCCGGAGTACTCCTGCCAGCGAGGTTTAGCCTCTATTTTCACAGCCTGTGTCTACCATTCCCCCTAACTGCACAGCAGTCACCTCACAGAGCAGATGTGCTCACAACTGTCTCTGCTGAACAGCCAAATTGTAGCTGTTCAGAGCTCATATCAACCAAGCATGGTGCTACCTTTTTTCCTGTGGGGTACGGCTGTATCCAGTCGAGAGGCACCTTATCTGCGGTCAGGCAGAGCCTCCCGGAAGAAAACTCACTTGCTGTTTGAAGAACCGTGTCCTCCGACGTGGGAAGTTCTGGTTCCAGTGACAGTGCAGGACTCCTGAGAATTGCAACACAGCTACCTTTACTGGATAACTTCATTGCAGTAGAATTATTCAGGGCAAAAGATATATTGGCCAGTCTTAGTTCAGGAGCATCTGATGGTCTTTTCAGACCCAAGACTTTCCCACTCATCTGTGTGTCACACCTGTATCTTAGAGCATTTAAGTGGGACAAAGCTTGTCCTTGTGTTTTACTAATCCCTTTTTAAGGCACCTGTAGTTGCATGCGATTTGCATCCGAAATTCAAAGCCAGTACAGACCTCCTCTTGCCAATGAATACCCAGTGATTCTCACTCACTTATGCCTTGCAACAAACAATGCATGTGGTTCAAATGGCAGTTCACACCAGCTTGTGGGGTCTTCCCCTGGGCCTGGCTCTCCTCTTTCAGCCGGGGGCAATGGTACAACCTTTAGGTTTTCAGACATCAGAATTGTTCAGAAATTCCTGGCACTAAGACAAAATTTTGGAGAGCGAAAAGATTACAGGAGATCAGCTCTGACATTTTCCTTTCTGAATTCATCTTCAGGAGACCAGATGAAAGGGAGAGGAACACTAACTAGCTGTTCGGGCTGTTCGAGAGGTGTAATGTAATGGAGTGAGATATGGAACGATTTGCTCCGTCTTGGTGGGGGGAGCAGCATGACTGGCAATGGCCAGGAGCAGCTTCTTGCCCATTTAGTGCCACCTTCATGGCCACAGGCAACAGAGCTGTTTCTTTACTTCAACTTGTGGTGCAGAAAACTATTTCTGTCAAAAGATAGATTTATCTGTAGTACTTGCCTCTTTTCACCTGTCTTGGTTCTAGTGACTTTTCCACCTTGCTTCTCTCTCTGTTGCCTTGCTGCTTCACTCCAACGTGGATACCAAAAGATGAGGGTGGCTCAGTCCTCCTGGGTTGTACACCTGAGAGAGATATCAAACATCAGGGTTCCTGTAAGAGCACTGAGGGAAGGAGGATTTTTGCTGAGCAGTTGAGCATTGTAATGAAACTGGAGAACATTGGTAAATCGCCTTTGGTACCACCAGCAGTGGAGCATGGAAAAATTTGTGCCTCTGAATCAGAGTTCCTAGATGGCCTTCAAAACAGTCGGGTGACTGTTAAAGCCCGAAGACCAGCATGCGTAGTTATATTGCCATGTCTATCACCACAAAGGGAATTCAGGAACATTCAGTGCTGTAAAGCTGGAGAGAGAGCAGGAATTTTTAATTACTTTGTCATTTTGTATGTATTTATTTTTTTATTCTTACAGTGGCACCTGTCTGGCTATGGCTGCAGACAGAAGAATGGCCACGTACACCGTAGCATAAAATATAATATCCTGAGGACATTGTTGTTCTTTGTTATTTGCAAGGATTTTATAAAATTGACATCAGCTCTCTAGTCTACCAACAATCAGTCAAGTTATTTTATATAAACACTTGTCAGTTTAAAAAGGTTATGGGCTGATTTCATGCTGGGCAAACTCCATTGCGTTCTTGAAGATTTCACCAAGTATTATTCTGACTTTCCCTGTCTGTTTTTAACTAGCTGTCATTCACCCACACGTCTTCTCTCAGCCTAGCAAGTGACAGGTTTTGCTCATGAGAATTTAATAGAAGTCTAAACACGCTTTATCCAGCTAGCAAAATTTCTGGTATAAATACTGTGGGGACTGAGCAAGAACTATGTTCAGCTTTGCCCTGAATTTGTTTCTCCTATCTATACATCGGCAGTTGCTTCCATAGCCATATTTTTTCTTTATCACTGCAGCCCTGCCCCCCCCGGCCTCATATTGAATTCCTGAGGTACCAGATAAATAAGAACTGTAGACATACTGTATTTTTTCCCACTTGCTTGCTGAGGCACAGAGCAGCATCTGCATGAGAATGAGGAGAAACCTCCACTAAGGAGAGCTCCAGGATGCAGGCATCCTCGCTGGTGACAGTAAGGTGCAGCCCGCTGCCTGTCCCCGGGAGCGTGCATGGGTAGGACATTCGTGTGCCTGCCCAGTAGAGTGCAGCAGGGAGCACAAGGCAGGTCATAAATCTGGAGAAGAAGTGAGATCTGTGGTTTTTCCTGTGCCTGGTGAAGGAGTTGGTCTTTCTGTGAAGTTTCTCCAGGCAACCTTGTGGTTAAAGGTGCACAAACAATATGCACTTGCCTTGCTTGCATAATTCCTGGGAGATTAAATTTTTGCCTCAATAGAAGCAGCTTCTCTCTACTCTTCCAGGGGAATCCAAAGAGTTTTTACATTCAGGCATGTTCCTTAATTCATGCCATATCTGTAGAGGCCTGACAGCCATTAGCCGTCTGCTTTGAGTGATGGTGCCTGCACAGACTAATCTTCCTTTCTTTTACTTTTGTGATCTGTTGTGTTGATGGGTTCAGATCCTTTTTGTGTACATGCACATTTTATCAAAGGGTTCATAGCCAGTATATTCCTGTCTGTTGCTTACCAGAGGCGGGGAGGGAGTTCTGCCTTCTTTTAAGAGCTAGAAAATGGGACCCACGTTTAACCTGAGTGCCTTTGAATATGTATTGAGGTTTATATCTAACAAAAGCGTTATAGCTCTGTGTGTCTCACTGGGAACAATGCAGATTTCTGGTGCAGAGATTTTTGTGAATAGGTGAGGACAATTTGTGTCAAACGTCAGTGAGAGCTATCTGCAAAGTAGGGAGCCAGGCTGGACTGGCTACAGTATTCTGAGTTCCTCTTCTGGCATCTGATAACTTGTTGTGGGAGAGAAACTCGGGAAAGACAATTAGAATGTACAGAAATCTGCTGCTTTGCCAAGAAAAGAGACTCTCCTGCAGTCTCAGGTAAAACACCAGCTTGAGAGAAGCTAGAACTGCACATATCATGCATATGTTTAGTCTCTTAAAAAATGCTACTCATGTGCAAGCTGCGCGGCACCTTCTGTTTATCATCCCTCACCCTTGGCAGGGATGCTGGGGCAGTGTCTGCAGTGAGCTGGGCATACGGTTTCTTCTGCTAGGAAGAGGTTTCAGTACGTTATCTCACATTCTGGCGCCGCCCTGGATATTTTGACTTTAACGGCAAGATTCTGGGGAATAACGTACCCCATATTATGATGTTCCGGTTCAGCGGGAGTGCATGCAATGGAGGCTTGAGGGAGGTCTGGCCCATCAAGCAGCCATGAGTGGCGTCCTGCTCTGGGCTACCTTCGGGAGGGCTGTTGGCGCTGATGCGGTCTTTCTGGTTTCGCTTGCGGGATCTTGGCGCAGAGCGCTGGCTCTTTGCGGCAGAGGGGAGCTGTGCTGCTTGGTGCCCGGAGGTGCCGGCCTGGCTGGACCCCAGAGCCGGGCGCCCGGGAGCCTCCGGCTCTGCCAAGACCTTCAGTGCCCGTTCTGGGAAC
>NW_010538130.1:41266-47490 GCF_000687285.1 Phaethon lepturus | reverse complement strand
GAAAGCTTTGTTCGTTGTTTTAGTATTACTTAAAAATGTGCATACTATCTTTGTGATTTAAAAAAAGACTGTTTACACGAAATATTTTGTATCTTAAGATGTGTGTACTGTAAAAAGAAAAAAAAAAGGAAAGGCTGAAAAATGATGTTTTTCTACAGCTGTCAGCAGTGACTACATGTCTATATCATCGTCCACCGACCGTTGTTCCTCAGGGGTCTCCCCGCCATTCCTGTGATCCTTTCAAAAGCTTAGGGAAGCAAGTGAATCCCTGTACAGTCTCGAGAAGAAGGTTTTGTGCCTTAAGAATGGGACCTGCTTCCCTTCTATTTATTGTGTTAATTTATACAGTGATTGCCATGGAAATCTCTTGTATGTTTTTGTACATAGTTTACTGTTGATTGTTGTAAATAAGTTTTTCCTGTATATAAAGTAAACATGTTTCTGAGCTTCCAGTAAAGATTCTCTGTTACTGATTTCATTGTGTGAGAGGGCTGCAGTGCCCATCTGGTGGGAACTAGCTAATAAAAGCCTGTGCTGTGATAAAATGGCTTTATCCTGCGTTGCATCAGAAGTTCAGAGCTTTTTCCTTTAAGAGAGATTACAAAACTAATCTAGAACAACAAATATGATTGTTCTAGATTAGTTTTGTAGCATTTCTTTGTGTTGGTTTAATTGGCATGGAGTAGAAGACGTTTTTCTTAGCTATATCTCTGCAGTGAACAAAAGAAGAGATGTTTTAAATGTGGTGGTTCTACTGCTGCTCATCCTGATCCACTGTCTGCAAACCCACAGCTAGATGGGAAGACGCTCTCAGAAACACAGCAGGGTATTTGTTACCTCCGTGCGCTCGTAGACCTCCCATCAGGTGGTGTGGTGTGACCACGTCTTCCTGGTCCTGGTGGTGGAGTGCCATGATGAGAGGGGCACAGTTGTTTCTCTACTCCACTTGGGTCTCTGTGCATTCAACTTATTGCAGGCAGTATATACGGTAACTGGAATAAGTGAAAGTGCATTTACAAAAATGTGGGAGAAATGAACTTTCTCATGAAATGTAGAAATTGACTGCCATAAAATGAGGCCTGTAAACTTGAAACTGAAAGATTTGGAGATGTTTGGGTGAGCAATCCATGGATCGGATTGTGATGAGCTTTCTCTTCCATCTGTACAGATTGATGTGTTCGTAAGATGCTGACAAGAAACTTTCAGCGGATTAATTTAAACTGAGGGGATGGTCATAGAGTTCCATAGTACTGTTGCAAAGTAAATGGACAGTGACTTACAATGGTCGTGAACATTTTCTACGTGAAAAAGGCCTTTGTACTTCATGGTTAAACTGAAGGAATTACTTTGTCTTTGTGTGGAAGGAATAGTTTATGTGACAGGAACATAGGAAACTGTAGTAATGTTATATACTGTTGCAAGATGAAAATGGTAAAATTGATCATTAAAATGTTAGTTACTTAGTCCTAGAAAACAAAAATTATTGCCTTTGCTCTCACATGCACCAGACCTGAGAGTCAGGCTCTGCATTAAGTAGCATTACAGAAAACCTGCAAAGAAAGCAGCAGCAGAGAGACAGAACGTGTGCTTACTCCTCTGATGCAGGTAATTTGGTTTTGTCCTTTTTTTTTATTTATATGGCAGAAGCTAATAGCAAGAAACTCTTTGTCCCACTCAGTGTATCATTACTTGAGATATCAAACCTGCTCAGGGCTGCCATCCTCTTGGTTCGATTGATAATTACCTAATGGATCTTGGGAGGGCAGAGTGGATTTGGAGAGATGTGTGCTGTAAAGATCTTGAAGTAGCAATGAGGGGTTTTTAAAAAATGGATTCTGCTGCTGTTCCCCCTGGTCCTGTGTGTTGCTGGGTTGGGTTTTTTAATGTGTTTGGTTTTTTTAACACAGTAAAGCATCGGGAGAGTTGAGAGGTCGAGGAAATCTGCTCCCACCGAATGGGCAGCACTGGAAACAAACAGGTGTAGAAGAAGCCCTGTCATTCCTTACCTGTAAAGCAGCTTCAGAGTCATAAGGTAAATTCCTGGTTGGGATGAATAACTGTGCACTCACCAGCTGGGCCTTGGACAGCTTGAGATGTTTAATTCTTACGTGGGCAGAATGAAGAGGTTCTGCAAGGAACAAGTTGGGGAATTTGCATATGATCTAAAAGACACGGCATTTCTCTTTGATTTCAGGGTAAAATACGAGTCGGTCGTGGCCTCGGCTTTTCCTCAGGGAAGTGGGGAAGGGGGCAGCTTCAGGCTCCTTACGAGCAGGCTGGCGGATGGGCTGTGCCGCTGACAGGAGGAGTTGGAGCAAGCGGTAGGTCTCCCTTTTGTTAAAGAGACCTTGCAGCCGCAGCCTCAGGCGGGTGCAAGCAGATACCACCCAGGGTAGTAACAGGCTGGGAGGGACTGTCATGGGAACTGCTTGCGCTCTGCCCAGGTTGTCAAATTCCTCTTGCTCCCAGGCTGGAAACTGGATTCTCAGCAGCTTGCTGAGGACATAGAATCACAGAAGGGTTTGGGTTGGAAGGGACCTTTCAAGACCATCTAGTCCAACCCCCCCTGCAGTGAGCAGGGACATCTTCAACTAGAGCAGGTTGCTCAGAGCCCCGTCCAGCCTGACCTGGGATGTTTCCAGGGATGGGGCATTTACCACCTCTCTGGGAAAGCTGGGCCAGTGGTTCATGCTCTGAGCTGCCTCCCTACCACGTAGGCTCTCTGCAGGGAGGTGTTTCTGCATTCCTGGCAACGTGTTCCTGTGCTCCTGTGTGAGCTGTGCAAAACTTTGGCCTCGAAGGGACTTTTAAGAAAGAGCAGCCTCAGGAGACTAATATTATTTGAGCTTGGTTTTCTAGGGAAGCAAGAGCGGTCTGTGAGAGGTGGCCGACAGAACCTTACGTTTCTACAAGTCTTGCATAGAATCAGTACCCAGGATGAGGAGGAGACCTTGGTAGTGCTCTTTTGCAGGGAGAGGCTCCAGTGTGCATATAGGAAGTGGGCTTTGATTGCTCGGTGAATTATTCAGATTTGGACTTGTTGCAAATAAAAAGCTGTTACGGTGAAGTAGAAAGAACTGATGGACGCAGTGCAAGATTGATTGCTGAAGAGCTGTGATTTTGAGGCCTTGTAGCTTTGCCACCTCAGTTCCTCTCTCTATCAAAATGTACATCTGTCTACAATTTATTTAAGTTATGGAAATTTGCATTTTACAATTACAGTTTCAGTTTGGAAAATTTGAGAAGCGTGATTCAGGACTCCTTAGCTAAGAAGCTGAAGGCTGAGAACACATTTGAGACTTCTCCAGAAGCTTTCCTGTAGAAGAGGCAAAACCAAAGCTTATGGCTTTTTTATACACCAGGGAACCAAGAACAAAGTATGCAGTCTGGTGTGCTCGTTCCCTTCAGGTTGTAAGGAGGGATATCATTAAGCTGTGAGATTTGAAAGATCCATGATACTTTTTTACATCAGGGAGGTGATTTCTTTTGATTATTAATGCCTGTTCCTAAGACTCTGAATCGGAACTCTCCACAGTGTTAATTAAAATTATGTGGAGCCTCCTCTGTCTTGACAATCTCTCATGAAGCTTCTCTGTTTTCTTCCCTTTAACCCTCCTCAGAAAAATCTCTCTTCTTTTGATGAAGGTGAACTAGAAAGTAGGGAGCCCAACATTGTAATTGTTTAGATTGAAATGGTTTCCTTGCATGCAAAACTAGGCAGATCTTGGCAGTATCCTGGAGCAACTTTTATTGACCTGGAGTCATGATTACCTGAGAGCCCAAGTGCCGGCTTTTAAAATGGATATTTGTGCACTGTGGTAGCACAAGAAATGGGAAAGCAGGAATATGAAGCCCCCAAAACACACGGGCTGATGAAAAACTAAATTAATTCTTTCTTAGTATAGGTTTTAAAAAAACATTTCTTAGGAGGCTGACACATTGGTATAGTTGTTTTAGGCTGGCAGCTGATGTACGTATCCTTAATTTCCGACCAATATCAAGTCTTAGGAAAAAAAAAAGTGTATTCAAGAGCATGTAACTTGTGTGGTAGCAGAGCCCTTTCTAGATAGCTAAGTCAGCTACAAATATTATACGAGTAATACATGGAATATATGGTACTACACTTGTTTGTTTTTAGATTTCCTATTTTATGTTTCCTGTCTTCATGTTTGTTTCATAAACTTTATTTTCAGCAAAAATGTGTTATCATTAATCTCAGCCAAAATTTTCCTATCAAATGGCTGAATTGAGTATAAAGAATATATCAATGGAGCTTCACAGCGCACGCATGTCTTCCCCAACTGTAGTTTTGGATGCCGCAGTCTTTTTCTTTTTTTTTTTTTTAGCACAAGTCCGAAATGGATGAACTTTGAAACGTAAACCTTTGTGTGTTTAAAGAGAGCTTGTTTTCAAGGAAGTCCATGGCCAAGTTTTTGTAAGAGAAAAAGAAGACAAAGTTTTATAAGCGGTCGGAGCCCTCCTAAACGGTGTCACTGGACGTGAGCTGAGATCCTGGGGAGGCCCACCTTTTCCCGACACCTGGTGGCACTTTCTGCAGTGAAGGACCCCTAAGGACACATGGTTGCACGGGTAGTTTGCATGAAGATGTCACGCGCTGTACGGCTTGCAGAGGTGCTGCTACAAGAACTGCCTTCAGTGAAGGGGAACAGGCTGGTTTGTACCATCTCTAATGCCTGAAGATTTCCAAAGAGAATTGTGGGTTTTTGCAAAAATGTTTAATATTCAAAATTCAATAGAAGATTTCGTGCTGATGAGAGCTAATCCAGTACAGCAAAAGATGCAGCATGCTGGTACAAGCTTCTTGCCCTGCCTCCTCAAAGCAGGCAGCTGATGGGGCAGGCACTGCCTGCACAGGGCTGCAAGGGGGGCTGGTTGCCTTGGCTGTTCTGCGGTGGAACCTTTGATGAGAAAGTAAAGTGGGAGGACTCTTAAAAATAGCTGTACGTGTCCCTTTTGGGTGATTGCGTGCTGTGAGAAGGTGATAGTATCTCAAGAGACCTCAGCACTGGGTGGTTACGTTTACAAACTAAATATAACCATTTCTACTTGCTGGTGAATCAAAAGAAAAAAAATAGATGTGAAAAAGGCAGAGCGGATGCCTCAGCTGTTTCACTTTTCTCCCGCATGCAGGTAGATTGTTGGGCTCCCCCTGAGCACTGTTTGTTTAATGACTACAAAGAAAGCACTTCTCATGTCACTCCAAAGAGTAAATATCTGAAGTTATGGATTAACTAACTTCCAGCAGAGCTCATGGTGGAAGAATAGATCACGCTGATTCACACTGAATAAAGCAGTAAGTGCTTCAAAAGTATTGTATCCTTCGGGATTTCAAAGTACAGCTTGCTTTAATGAAGCATAAAGCTTGTCAAAAATGTCCGGTGACCAGGGGAGGATGTCAGGGCAGACAAGAAGTGTGCTGGGGGAGCTGCTGATGGGTTAAAGGGAGCAAGCAAACCTGTCTGGAGGGCCTCTGATGAACGGCTGCTTTGGAGCTGGGATCAGAAAGTCATGGCACAACATAGCATTCAGCGAGGGAGCTGCTCTGAGAAAAACAAGTCAAGGAACTAGCTGAGTTGTGTGAATAGAAGCTGTCTGCAGCGTGGGGGTCATCCCCTTCACACGTACCTTCTCTTCTTCAGGTGACTCCTGCTGCAGTATGTGGAAGTTCTTCATCGTAGGGGTGCTGCTGGCTGCCTGCTCTTCACGAGTCTGTGGTACCTCAAGTAAGTTTTCATTTTAAAGATATCCTTCACCTTCTTCCAGTCGCTGCAGGTGCGTTTCCGGCTCCCCTGTCAGTGACAGGGAGTGCCTGGAATCGTTCCCATTAGGGGGCTTTGAATTCCTCTAGCCAAGGTTCACAGACACAGTGCTGGGCTGTGATGGCTGTCTGGTCACAGCCCTCATGAACCCTGCAAGCTGTCTGAGTATCCCAGAGCGCAGGCTGGAGCTTGCTTCTGCAGCACGCTGGCAGCCCATGGTTCTAGGGCAGGCTCTCTTGCTGTGCTAGGGAGGGGCTATTGCTCAGATAAAGTGTCCTTTGGGGAAGGACCACTACCAGTTTTCAGCCAACTCTTTTCCCTGCTCGTGCTTTCACATTTTTGCTTCCAGTATTTTACAGCAATAAAGATGCAAACCAAGTCCTGAAAATCCAGAAGCGGGCGAACTCTTTTCTGGAGGAGCTCAAACCAGGCTCTATGGAGCGT
>NW_010538130.1:25094-41245 GCF_000687285.1 Phaethon lepturus | reverse complement strand
GAGCGGTGTGACTTTGAGGAGGCCAGTGAGATATTTGAAACCAAGGAAGCAACAGTAAGTTTTTTTTAAGGACGAATGCGGGACTTAACCAATCAATTGTTTATTTTCTTAAAGTATTGCAATCCAGGGCATAGGAGATCTTGCTGTCAGCAGTAAACATGCATCACTCCTGACTTCGAAGGCCTAGGTATGGTTTTGAATGTAATTGTGCTACAGTGATTGTGAAGTTACCACCTGTATGGGCCACAAAACTTGTCTGATCATGCATGTCCCACCTGACCTAATTGTGAGGTTTAGGTCCCAGCCAGGTAATCTTAATCCCTGTTTGATTCCATTGGCTATTCTTGCTGCCACCAAGTTTTTCCCAGTCCTTCCAGTTCTGTGTTCTCTGTTACCCATCTGCCAGCCCTTGCTGGCTTTTACTGTATCTCCCCAGTCTCCCACTTGTGCCTGACAAATATTTTTCTTACCAATAGGTCTCCTCTCCTTCTCCAAACCTCATCTTTTCAACTGGACACTACCTTTATCATCAACATCACCAATTCCTGCCCCTTTCGAGTTCCAGTTGTTGTGTTGGCTTGGACTTTTTCTTACTGTGTTAAGCAGAGTAGGCTTGCCACACAGGATGAACCAGTCCTTGCTGTCCCTCAGACCCCAGGGTGGAGTGGAGTCTGTCTTCACAATGCCTCCCTTTTGTCTAACTGGGCACAAATGAATTGTGCGTTCAGTGTCACAGGTGACTTACCTGGCAGTAAGTGACAAGAAAGCAGAAAAGCTGTGGGGATGTTGAGGGGTTGTGGTGCTGATGGGTCTGCAAGGAGGGCAAACGGATCTGTGCTGAGTGCAGGCAATACAGGAATGTCTGTGTTGGCCAGTTTTGTTGGTTTGTAGTGCCAGTCACTACATTGTCAAGAAGAATGAGACTGATGCTGTTGACTGGGCTGCTGTGTTCTGTTGGCCAAGACGATGATACACTTTAAATCCCTTGCTTGTTAAAAATCTATTTCTAACCTTAATGTAAGTTTTGTTTCTCCACAGCGAGACTTTTGGAGCAAGTATGTAGGTAAGTAAAAAGACATTTCTAATCAGTTCTCTGTGTTTCCTCAAGGGTAACTAGTACTCAGTCTTTCTGCTGCCATGTATCACATACAGATTCAAATTCTCACTCTCTCTTACATGGGATGTGCAAAGAATGTTTTCCTGTCCTATCATGCAAGCAACCTTCCCAAAAAACTTGAAGTGCATCTGTGCCTGTCATCAGTCATCTCCCAGAGCTAAGGCATTGATCAAAAGTGCTCTCTGATGCTCTGACCCTGCCTGACATGATCCAGAGATGAGCCCCACCTCTGCTCTTCACTTCCACAGTCACCTGCCTCTCCCTGTCTGCCTCAGGTTTTGCTCTTTCTTCCCCTCCTGCCAACTTCACTCACTCTGCAGCTGTAATTCAGAACCCAAACAAACGCCTTTGTTGCTGGGCTGGCACCACGGAAGTGTCACCATGCAGTGGCAGAAACTGTGGGTAATGCTTGGGAATCTGTGGAGGATCTGTTCATGTTAATGTTTGATCTGTGAGCTCTGTATGATGGTTGTCCTGCCTCCTGTCCTTTCAGATGGAGATCAGTGTGTCCCAGAGCCTTGTTCCAACGGGACCTGCAAGGACAATATTGGAAAATTTTCCTGCATCTGCAATAAAGGCTGGGAGGGGGTTTTGTGCAATTATGGTAATGTGGCCTTTAATCCACTATGAAATAGTATTCTTTGTGACAGGGATCTCTGTGTAATAGGGATCGACACTTTTGTCATGGCACAGTATACTCACTTTCGTTACTGATGTGACTTCTCTTTTCCTTCATGATGTGGTAAAAGGATTATCTGTGCTTATCTAAAGCAAAATGAACTTCGTGTTGCCATGAGAGAGGTCTGGAGATCTGAGATATCTAAATTTTCCAGAAATACTGAAAATAATTGTGTAAAGCAGGGTTTTCAGTTACTTTAGAACTGTCAGCACAGGGATGGTGGTGGGTTTTTTCAACAATAGAGGGGAAAAACAATCCACTGCAAATATTTGTATTGTCATTACTATGACAGTTTCTTCCTTGGACAAAAGCTGGGTAGCATATTTAGGGATGAACGTGTATGTCATGTACCATCAACACTTTGCTCTGTCTGATTTGCACTCAGTGACAGTGAATTTTTTGGTTTCCAGTCAACCTGCCCTGAGAGTAATCTCTGTTTTCTCCATCTCCCCACTGCCTTATTCCGGCCCGAGTGCCATTAAAGGCCACAACTGTCATCCCAAATCCATTGTCAGCTGTTGCTCTCTTGAATCACGATGTCATTTTGCCACTTTACCTTCCTGTGACTCTTTGGCTTTCCAACTGCTTATGTCTCTCTTGGTGTTCATTTTTTCCACAGAGGTCAAATACACCAACTGTTCTGTCAATAATGGAGGATGTGAACATTTCTGTAAGGATGACCCTGCCAACCAGTGCCGCTCTTGCAGCTGTGCTTCTGGGTATCAACTGATGAATGACCATACCACGTGCAAGCCTGTGGGTACGTAAGAGGAGGATGTTCGTAGTCTGGATTTGACAGAGGATTCTTCAAACATGAAGTAAGAGGGCTTTATGGGAGAATTGTCTGCAGTGCACTTTGTACTAGTTTTGGAAACAACCATTCCATGCAGAGTAACTCTGTGCCTGCATTTCCCAACTCCATACCCACTTTATGGCCTTTAACCTGTGTTTGCCTCATGGAGAAATCGGGGAAATCGAGAAACTGCCTCCTCTGAAAAGCACCGAGGGACTTCCATGAGGCCACTGCATAGTATTGCCTAGGTTAGAGAGATGGAGGGAATGCTTTAGAAAGAGGTTTTGTATTGGGTGATCTGGTCTTTGCTATTTAACTTTCTCTGCATCTCCTGTAGTGGAGTTCCCCTGTGGAAGAGTGAAAATGGACTACATTGAAGCCAAAGCAGGATTCAATATTCGCCTTATTGAGGGAAAAGCAGGAAGAAGGGGAGACAGCCCTTGGCAGGTAAGGAGAAATGAGTTTTTCACCGCACATAGTTCAGGCTCTTCTCAAACAGCTCTGCCTGCCTAGCTGCTGCAGAAAGGCTCCTACATTACTAGTGGTGGTGTCACATGAAGCTAAGATTCCCTTAACTTAGCTTTTTGAAAAGCAACCCAGAAGTTGGAGTAACAGGAGAAAATAGTTTATTATCAGTTAGGACTCTTGACCTTGTCACTGTTGCCAAGTTTTTTACCTTACTTTGCCAACCATGTCAAGAGAGAGGATAGTGATGACATTTACCTACTCTGTTGCTTCATCCTTGGGAAGGCCACTTAATTGCTGCAGCTCATGCTGTGTGATGCATGCTCCAGCTACTGTAACCGCCTTATGGTGGGACTGTGAGGTAACCTTCTCCCCCTTTCTGCATGGATCTGTTCTTATAAGCCTCATCTCTCATAAGTTAGCAGATTTAATCAGTGAACTATGCCATAGCTTCACAGAGCAGGTTGGGACATCGCAGAGAAAGGGAAGACTCTGCAGAGCTTATTGCGGAACTAATGAATGCGTATAATCAGGGCCTGGTTCTCTTTGACATTAAAAGCCCTTGTACACCGTAGCATGAGAGTTGCAGCCTGAGATGATGTGCTGCCTCTGAGCTCTGTGGTTCAAAGCTTTGAAGTACCAAAGAGGTTCTTTGCAGTGTGACCAGCATCGTCCCATGCTGATTTGGATGAGTCCAGCCCTCTTTCAGGAAGAATATTGAAAACTTTTTTGTAGGTGTTCCACAGAGACCTTATTCATAGTGCTTTTGTCCCACTGTAGGGCTTTGGCTTCAATTAATGTGACATGCTTTGGTGCTTGATGCATCTGGGCATTTTGCAACCACAAAGAAGAATGTGTACAATATTTTGTGAGCCACGTTCCATTCATTGTGAGACCTCTCTTTTTTGGTTACAGATTATGCTGCAAAATAGCAAAGGGAGATTTCTGTGTGGGGGTGTTCTCATCCATCCATCTTGGGTCCTAACGGCTGCACACTGCACTGAGGCAGAAGAGAAGGGGCTCAAAGTAAGACTTGGTATGGAAAAAAAGTTTTTTGAAATATAACTGTTTAATTCCCAAGGTTTATCATCTCATGAGAAAAACTAGCAGGTTATGAAGACGAAAGTCCTTCTTGGTTGTAGGAGTAGGTTGTCTAGGAAGTGTTTAATATGCATCTTAGCACAAAACAAAAGGTTTAGTAAAAATCAAATTTCATTTCAGGCACCATCAGCCTTACTATGGAAGTGAGCTGATGTCTTCTTAGTACTGCTGCTTGTCTATAAAGTAGAAAGACTTGATCTCTTCTGCTTATTTTTTTCTGGTGATGAAAATATTCAGGATCATCCCAATAGTGAAAAAAAAAAAAAATCTTGATCCCAGGAGGAGAATGTCACAGTGCCTCTTCCTGCCTTTTCATACATTTGAACACCATTACTTAGGAGAGTTTCAGTAGAGAAGGAGGAGAGGTGCTGCAGAATGGCAACACTGCCTTCACTGGTACTGCTGCTCTTAAGCATGAGAAAAGCTATGTCAAGTACAGTACTGCTCCTGAATTAACCGACAAAAATAATTAGTGTTCCGTTCACACTTAAGTAGAAAAAACATTTTTTATCAGTGTTTTCTCTCTACCATTGGTGACAGAGGCATAACAGCTCAACTGCTTGCTTTCTCTGCTAGTGAAAAGATAGTAATTGCAGGAAGTCTTGCAAATATATTGTCTGTATACATAGCCCGGGAAAGATATTGTCTGTGTGCATGTTCCATATACGCTGTGGAGGTGCAGATGTTTGAGAACAGAGTCAATAAGGCACGTACGGATGGATGCGTTCATGTACATCCTCCGTTGTTCAACATAAAGGATGAATGGAAAAGCGTGTGATACAGCCTTGGTCCTCTTAGTGCCAGAATATCCACCTTTTCTACAGAGGGACATCAAATTAGAAGTGCATGTGGTAGATTGGAAATACGCTTACAGACCACATGTCTCCAAGCACTTCAGTTACTAGTAAGTCATTTTCTTCCCTTTCAAGTGATTGCCACTAGGTATATTTAGTTTATGTGAGGCCAGGTTTGCTTGGTAAAGGGTCTTGGAATGTTTTAGGGGAAAAGCAACTGTCGGATGTGGTGTTTGAATGCTCTGCAGTGCTAGATGTAGCTTTGAGTGTAACTCGAAGGGCACAGGTTGGAGGGAAAATGGTAACTAGGCGAAGTATTGAGGCTGCACTTAAATTACTCCACCCTGGCCTCGTCCTTCAGGTCTCAGTAGAGATCTGTGCAGTCTGACAAGCTTTCAGGTGGGATCTGTCAAGACAGTCCTGTGCTGTCCAAACAAAAAGCGATTTTCAGTGGGTGAAGAAAAGTGTCGGCACTTGAGAACCCAGATTTGAGTTGGTTTTTTGGGTTGGGTTTTTTGGGTTTTTTTGGCTTAAATGAAACTCAAGAGACGTCTCACACACAAATTTGGGGTAAGTATACAGAGTAATTTATAGTTGTAAGGATGATCAGCAGAAGGGGCTCGAATTTCTCTCACTCCCCTAGCTGCCCAAAGGACCTTCCTTATTAATAGAGGAAGAAGCAAGTGTGTGGTCATGGACTGAGAGCTGTGACGCACAAGAGGAGAACCTTTCTCGTTGAGTCGTGAGAAAAGTCCTTTACTGTGGTGTGGGTGTGTGTGTGCAGGACCGAGATGCCTACAACCTGAGACTTGACCAAGAGAGAAGAGATTCTTTCTCCAAACAATACTCCAGGTCAAGCAGAAGGGAACCTTCTGAAGACCAAGCGTAACATCACATGGTTGTCCTTTTACGTCTACCTTTTGGGCATTTCACTGCCACCAGAAGAGCAGTTCTTATCAGAAAAACGCATGCTTTAAACCTTAGAGACACCTAGTGAGATACATGGAACAGAGTTTTGAATGGAGACATTGCCATGTCTGTTGGGGCAGGTGTGAGCTCCATCAGAGTAATGAAGGTGTTCGTACTGAGATTGCAGAGGTCATACTCGACCTGCCTCTGTCACGCTGGGATACCCAGCGCTGTTCTGGACTTTTCCCGCTGCAGCTTTCTGCTCGACGTCCACAAGAGCAAAACTGGAGGGGAAACTCGCATTTGGGTTTGCACTCTTGACCTTGGGGAATAGTCTTGTAGCAGGACACAAATGGCTTTCTAGTGTCTGAAGTGAAAAGCTAGAGTAGCTGAAGTTTTGAAAGATGGATTTCAGAAGAACCCAGTTTTCTTGTTTGTGGTTCTTGTTCCTGCATCTCCAGCTTAAGAGCATCCAGAAGTGTGTTCAGAGCTCCAAGAAAACAGAGCAGATAGGTGAATATAATGATTCAGTTCAATATACTGTCTCTCACTTCAGAGGACAGGTCTCATACTTCCTTATTTATGTAGGACTTCACAATTAATATTTTTCTGCCAGCAACAAGATTATGATGCTCTTTATTGTGTAGAAGGAACTAGATGCATTGCACACAGCCTCTAGGTTCAGTACATCCAGATGTGGATAGGACTTGTGGAATTTGAAACTCTTGGAGTGGGTGACTCAACTGAGAAAGGAAGTACTCATGACCAGAAGGTAAAAGGGTCTTCTCCTGGGCTGGAGTACAGGAGCTGTTACTACAGTAGCATCAGTGTGAAAGCTGTCACCCCTTGTTGGGAGGTGTCTCAGGATACAGCATGTGAAGCCTAGCAGAAAGTATGCTCCCACAGAACTAAACTGCCTTCCTCAGAGCAGCTGATCTGAGAGTGTCCGAATCCAGAGTTATTTCTGAGGCCTAAAGCAGAGGTTTGTGTCTGTGAAGACAGGAGTAGACCCCTGCCTCTTACCTGCCAGTCAGCCCCCAGCCACAGCAGCTGCAGAGTGGGTAGCAAGGAAGCGTGCTCCGAGGGTGCTACGGACACTGTTGCCATGAAGAGGAGAGGTCATGATAGCAGAAAAAAACCCCAGATTTGTGAGTGTTGACTTGATAATAACAAGTCCTTCAGGCTCTGGTACTACGTAATACAGGTGCCCGTCAGAGCAGTTTCAGCCGTCTGCTGTGGCCATGTATGAAATGTCCATTGGCTGTCTGCAGGGAACGAGAGGAGAGACTCAGAAATAATTAGCCTGGAAGTCCAAGATCCAAAGCTGGACTTAAGGGGTCTTTTGAGAACCTGTTTTTGGAAATACGGTGGATCGTAACATCCCTATGCTTGGAGACGCTGACTCTTTACAGAAAAAAAACCCTGCAGAGCTGCAATACCTCACTGACAGGCTCAAGCACAGGGGAGCTTACACTAAAGCAAGTGACTTCAGAAGACCTTGGTCACGCAAAGTCAGAGCAACTTGGCTTTAGAGTTTGTATCTGGAGGGATTCAAATGAGACTGGAAGAAGGCTAAAGTTAACAGCGGGGTGGGGGGAACAAATTTGAAGGATAATGTTGTGAAGCACGCATTTGAAAAGGTAGTGATAAAGAGCAGCTTCCAACTCGCAGAGAAACCGAGAAGGAAAAGACACTTCTGTCACACACATGCAGCATGGGGAGAGGTGAGGTGTCAGCCTGGATGTCCTGCCACCTCATGTGCTTGGATGTGTGCCTGCCTGCGGCTCAAATGTGCATAATGGCCAGTTCTCCACAGTGTTTTTATCAAGTACATACTGAAGTAGGCCTTGATATGAAGCTTAAATTAACCAACAGCACAGTTCAAATATTGACAGCCATTGATAATTATTCTTGGGACTATCTCTTCACATCCTATCAGAGAAATCTGTTTCTGTCTTTTCCAGTGTACCACAAGTGACTTGTTCTTGCCTTTCTGGCCCTTTTCAACTTAGTTTCCTGCTCACTGTTCCATAACTGCTTGGCCCCAAAGTGGCCATGATCATGTAGCACACTTAACAACTAAGTCATCTTTAAGTAGTCAAAAATTCCTTAAAATACAGATGCAAGATTTCAGAAAGGAATAGCCTTACCGGTCAGTCATCATTTATCGTATAAATCCTGAAGTTCAGTCATTCAGGCACCGGTTATACAGCATAAAGCTCATGTACTGTTGTAAATGTCTTGCTTTGCTGTATGCTTGCTCTCCCAGCTTTTAGTGCTGACTCCAAGAAGATTGTTTTCCTCCTGAAGATCTCTCCAGTTGCACGAGCGTACTGTAATACCAACACAACAGGGCAACACATAGGCATTTCAGTTTCTCAGCTGATGACCACACCTCTAGGGTACTCATTCATTTAGTACTGTGTATTCATGATGTAGGTAAATACGGCAGCTTTACAGATCTGTCCATCTAGTATGAACACTGTTAACCTATCACATGAAATGAACAAATGTCTGTATTACAAGAGAAGTAAAAAGGTGGAGTACAGTCCTAAATCCCAGTGTAATCCAGATGCCTTGGTTCAAGGCGAAGGAAGATGTTCAAGGTGAAGGAAGATTCGGTAGCATCTGTCATCTTCTTGTTTGCTCTTCCAGGTAAATTCCACCGTCTCCGTACTGAGGCAAACGAGCAAACCATTTGGGTTGATAAATATGTGAGCCATGAAAATTACACCAAGGAGACCTCCGATAATGACATAGCCATGCTGCACTTGGCTGAGCCTGTGATGTATAACAAATACATGCTCCCTATCTGTCTTCCCACCCGCGACCTGGCGGAACAGGAGCTGACAAGAAGTGGGAAGCAGATGGTGGTAACTGGCTGGGGCAGCACAAGTGATGTTAACAACAGTTACTCTACTTTCCTCGGTTATATTCAAATCCCCATGGTTCCCCGGAACGAGTGTGCCCAGGCGATGAGATTTGGCATCTCTGAAAACATGCTGTGTGCTGGGAGCTTAGGAGACAAAAAAGATTCCTGCAGTGGGGACAGCGGAGGCCCTATGATCACTAAATATAAGGATACTTGGTTTTTGGTAGGACTGGTGAGTTGGGGTGAAGGCTGTGGAAGAAGGGAGAAATTTGGGGTCTACACCAAAGTTAGTCAGTATCTTGAGTGGATCCAGCACCACATAGATGAGATGTCAGCTCCTAGGAAGGGTTGATTCTGATGCTGAGAGTCTGGAATATTGTGGCTGTGTGCCAGTGACAGTGTGCAGTGTAATGTACTGTTGGATCTTCGGTATTAAATATAGAGTATGTGTTAACCTTGTGTACTGTTTTCCTTCGTACCTGGTTTTTTTGCTGCTTTTTTGTTTCTTTTTTACATTGTTTATATCAGTTAGTTTCCAGGTTATGTTGTTTATTTGTAGCATGGCCCTACTTAGGCCTTACAGGTGAGAAATAACACCCTGTAATGCTGAGATGCTGTACAACCTTGTAGAAAATAAGCTAGTTCATGGTCAGATGACTCCACCTTTGAAGTGTAAAATGACTGAATTGGTTGGGGTGGGGGGCAGGAGGGGACAGAGAAAAGCATTTTAACAGTCACCAGAGTGATAGAGTTCTGTCATTTCAGCTTCACTCTAAGGTATTATCCACAGTAACTGGTTTGGTTTGCTCTGCATTTGTATAATTTTTCTCGCAACACAATGAAATTTTAGTAACATCATCACTGTCTCCACTCGTTCACACCTTGCTCCAGTGCTCACAGATTAAGTTGATTCAGCAGGTCACTAGAACTTCTCCGTATTTTCTGTTCTTTGCACACTCGATGCCTGATATTACCCCCCACCGGGTTTCCTTAAAAGTCAGTGGGAATTCTGGTGTTATTCTGGTCTATTTATCCTGACGTCCGTAAATCTCTTCTAATTGGCAAGCTAAGCGAACACTTTTGTTCATTCCTATTCTAGTGAATGCAATCAGCTGCAGGCTATATTAGCATTACTAATACTTACTGATTAATGTACGTGTGTGTTTGCGTCTCTGTCTGTATGTCTGTGTGTGTATCAGTAAATAAAATAAAGATACACACCACCAGTAAGTTCATCCGAAGTAGCAATAGTCAAAATGAAGTTTAATATCACAATTTGTACTTGTTTTTAATCTTAGCACTTAAGCCTGCTAAATATAATTAATCTGGTTTAAAAAAAAAAAAAAAAAGTGAAACTAACTCTGCCATAGTGATGTGTGTTTCCAACATTTCAGTCAGGATTTTGACCCATATTTGGATCAGTGAGTAACTTCAGTCTGCTCTTGTGATG
Organism: Phaethon lepturus; assembly: GCF_000687285.1. NCBI lineage: Eukaryota > Metazoa > Chordata > Aves > Phaethontiformes > Phaethontidae > Phaethon > Phaethon lepturus. Next base: position 31,065 of record NW_010538130.1, on the reverse strand, counting down.
AGATTGTTAAATGAAAAAAAACCTCAGGTACAACAAAATTGTATTAGTATTTGTAAGATATTTAATATGGTGGTTTAATATCTCTTAAACTTGTGGACTTAGTCCTGTTGACTTACAAGCTGCTTACGTGCTTATTAAGCAAGTGCTGAAGTTGATTCATGCATTAAAATAACATTCACGCATTAAACAACAGTCAGGCTAAGGGCTTCATGTTGGAGGTAAGCTGAAAACCTGAGAGTACAGTAGGTACCATCTCTCTGTCTCTCTCTCTCTCTCTTTCTCTTTTTTCCCCTTCCTCTTTTTTATTTGTGACTGGATTTAAGGATCAACGAACATTAAAGAATAATGCTTTGAACAGCAGCCTTCCAGCGAGGGCCTACACCAAGAACACATGTTTCTGAGAAGGTTGATGTTGCTAGTCATTGAATTACAAGGAAAAACATCGTTGTGTTCAAAGCCAGTAAAACATGGGTCTAATTAAAGGCAGAAATCGTAATGTCGGTGAATAGCTGTGACTGTTACAGGGCAATATTTGCCTTCCGGCAGGTGACTGCTGTGGATCCTCCTACACCCTCACAGCTCTGCATATTTCACCAGATGTTTACAGGGCAGCTTGTGTGTTTTCCAGATCAGTTGGTCTTATCTGCTGAAAGATGGTGGAGTGTCAGATATCTTCTCTTAAAAATTCCAGATTTTCCTGAAGAAATCTGTTGGCAAAGAACTGGCTTTTATTGTTGGAGGATGTTTTTAAGGGCTTTTTTTTTTTAATTGCACATGTGTATGTGTGTGGAAACACATACACAATTTTCTTCTGATTTTGGATTTCAAATATGTTTCATAGAATACAGAAGGTTGTCTCTCCTCTGTCAATATTTGTGACTGGTTAATGATCAACCTCTTGACCTCATGGCTGTTCCTGGTGTACATCCAAATCTCTCTCCTGTCTTCTCCTAAAAAATAAAGAAAAGAAAAAGGTGAGTATAATTGCATGGTTCTGTGTAAAGTGAATACATTCTGGATCCCATTTTTTTGGAAAAATGATACAGGTAGCAAAGGTGCTGTCAAATCCTGGTAAATTATTTAGCCTGGGAAGGTAATACAAAGGATTACAAACTTCTGTCTTGTCACTTTTCCTGCCAGGTATGTGGTGGGTGGTTTCCTCACTGGGGCTTGCACATACGGTCTTACTTGCCAAGACGATCAGTACTTACACAGCAGATGCTGCCGTTAGAAACCGCTGGCTGAAGCGTGCAGCTCAGCCCTCAGCCTGGGGTCCTTCGCAGTCTAAACAAGGCTGCCGCTGGAGCTGGCCTCTGCTCAGTTTGGGCCTGATCCATGCCTCTCATGTTCACCACAGCTTTTTTTTTTACTTCTGTGGGCTTTGGATCAGACCCTGCAACCGCATCCTGGGCTAGGTCAATCTCCGCACGTTGCCTGGCGAACTGTTGGGATTCCTGTTGTAGTGTGCAGCATCGGTGTGGCTGGGAGAAACAATGGACATCAGATCAAAATGAACTGGGTAGAATTTGCTTTCTTTGTCCCTTCTCTTGTCCTCTTGCTGATTCTTCTTCATCTTTTTTGCAGGCTAATTCACCCGTGTTGTTTTTGTGACAATACACCGATTTCATTCTTCTTTTCCTTCTGAAGGAAATCATCAGGAAGTCAGAGTATTCTGAATGCTCACGAAGATGGAGAGCAGTTTCTCGCTTGTGACATTCTTCCTCCTGATGTGCTCCACCGACAGCAGCTGTTCATTTTCATATTCAGGTAGGTACTTCGGAGTTCCATTTTTAACTCAACGGTCTTATTGTGGCAATCGTGGCATTTACACTGAAACTGCATTCCTTTTCTGAACACAAACTTCTGTGGGTTGAAGAGGCACTTCCTGAAATGCACAAGAAAAAATGAATATTCATATATGTATTTCGAAGAGAAGTCAGCCTTTCTAAACTTCCTACTTAGACCACTATGCTGTTGAAAAGTATTCTCCTTGTGACATGGAACCCAAAATCTGAATTATTTTTGCATGGCAAAGTTTTCTGATTTGGGAACCTAAAATTAGGCACTTTAAACACGTGTTCTCAGACCTCATGTTGATTTTACTACACCACCACTCAAGATTTGGAAATGGCTTCAGAGAACAGGTGTGGGAATGCACAGGATCTCGCAAATCATTATGGCTGCCCTTGCAGAGGAGGAAGAGCAGAAGTAGAAGTGGTATCTGCAAACCAGCAGGCATGTCTTCTGTGTGGGATACCTACTCAACATAGGTCAATCCTTTAAAGATGACCCCAGAACTCAAGGGGTGGTGAAGCGCAATTGTACTGATGTAAGTCAAAGGCATTTTCCCCGTTACCAGACAGCAAGATCTGTCCAAGGCTTGTCTCAGCTAAGAGTTTTTGTGGGCTGTTTCTAATTGCCTAGAAATTTCAGTCATTGCTATAGATCTCGATCCTGCATCTGCAAAGAAATGTGTTTCTTTATGGTCCATCTCCAAAACTGGGTTCTTTGTCAAAGGGTTTTGACTTGTCTAGGACACTAAACCACGATTAGGAAAACAGAGTACTGTTAAGTGACCTGCTGTATGAATTTTAGTAGGCTTTGTCAGGATTACAAAGGGAGCTTTCTTCTTAAAACGCTTCTTAGCATCAGTTTTTCAGTCTGTCAGGTGGATGGGGTTTGGATATAGGGCCACACTTCTGGAGATGGAGGTTTTTGCCTTTTTGTTACAACTTCTCTAAATAGTGGTGGCACGTGGTATCAGTACATCCACAGGGGCTGAGCAAGCCCTCAATTTCCCTCAGAGCACCCTGGCTGGAAAGAAGGGAGGACCTTACTGCTATATTCTCTGTTCTGGCCACTCCTCCCTTAATTTATTGTCAGTAATAGCTCTTAAGACATTGCAGGAGGGGAGGGTAAATAGCTTAGTGAAGCGAAGTCGATATGAACTAAATGTAAGTACAGAACTGACACTTTATGTATTTCTCGTAATGAAGAAGAGGCGTGTGTCCTATTGTGGCCACAGTAGCTACCTGGGAAGCACTGGGTCTCCATTACTGAATATCTGACAAAGGTGTCGCCACATACCACCCAAACCTCTCCTTTCAGCTTTATTTCCACATGCGCACAGAGCCAGGCACCCAAGAATTGTTGTGAATCAGGATAGTGAGGCACAAAAATATAACCAGCCCCCAAAGAAGAATACTCAAGAGTCTTGTGGAATAAAAAAATTATTTCTGCATTAATCTGCAAGTCTCAGTAGTGAGTCTTTTGATCCACTAAAAGAAAGCTTAAAGTACTAGTGTCTTTTCTGGAACGCAGGCTAATTTTATTTTCCTTAGGGCTGCTCACGTAGCTTCCTGCTCGGTGCCTTTAAACTGTTTACTCGACTGAAAGTGTGCATGACTGACTGTACTAATGCTGGTTTGTTGTCTTCTAGTATCAACTGTTCAATTTCATTTTTCTAGTGTTTATGAGAAAAGACGAAGCACACGAGGTGCTGAAAGTCCATAAACGTGCTAACTATTTTCTAGAAGAGATTCGTCCAGGGAACTTGGAGAGAGAATGCAATGAGGAAAAGTGTTCATTTGAGGAGGCTAAGGAGATCTTCCATTCACAGGAGAAAACAGTAAGAAATTTTATTTTAGGAAAAAGAGAGGAGAGTTAACAGTGAGCTGTAAGTAATCCTTCCCAAGCACACTCTGACAAGTGTGCACTTATGGATTCTGCAGCTCGCTAGTCAGGATGGGTCACTGAAGGCACCTGTGAGATCTCACTTTCTACGCCAGTGCTCAGTTGGTTGTGTAAATATTAAAACAAAATTCCTTAAAAGTATCCAAAACCTCTTTCTGTGAGAGCCTCAATCCAGCAGCGTGATTCTGACATTTTCAGAGGTCGCCTGCTGGATCAGACCTCGGTCCACGATGCAAACGAAAGCAAACTGCATGGTGATGATCAGGAGATCTGCTCCAAGAATGTATTTTATGGTTCTAATCAAAATGTTAATTTCCGTGCACCCTAAAAAATACAGTTTTCTAAATTATCTCTTCAGTAACCAATATGTCCACTTACTGACTGTTTTCTTCATTTGTGTTTTCTTCTTGCAGATGGAGTTTTGGTTCAATTACAAAGGTAAGTAAAAAGGGAATTTTAAAAAAATCTGTTTCTTGTGTCCCTTCTGGGTACAAAGAATTATGTGGCAGTTTAAAGCCACGCTTCTCTTAGTTCCTGGAATTACACTCTGCCTTGTTTCTTCTTCTTAGGTTTAAATCCATGTAGTACAAATCCCTGTAACAATGGTGGAGTCTGCAAAATAAGACACTACAATTACTTTTGCATCTGCCCCCCAAAATTTGGAGGAGACAACTGCGAAAAAGGTGAGTACAGGAACAGACACATTGACATTCGTTGCGAAGGAGGGATTACGGCTGGTATTTGCTCCTTGGGTACTTGAGCAGAACCTTTGCACAGGCTTCTCTCCGAGGTTATCGGTGGTGTCTTTGTCTCATACCGAACTGGTCGGTTGGTTAAGATTCATACATTAGAATGGTGTTTTCTTAGATGACACGCTGGGGAACCGCCAACCTAGGCAGGGAATCTCATTGTGGCAGCGGCCGTAGCTCCTCCTAGCTCTGCTGTGCGGAAGAAGAGGGTAGCACCACCTCCTGTGACGCAGCAGCTGCAGTTCCGGGCTCTTGCACTCATCTGTGCAAGCCCTGAGGAAGGCACGTGGCCATCGCCCATCTTCCCCCAAGAAGGGAGAGGGAATGGCCTCTTTTTATCTCTTTAGAGGGATAACAAGTCTAGTAACTCCTGCCATAGATGCCTGCACTGGAGGTTGTTCATGGTGAGGCCCTATTCTCTTTTTAATTTTATTGAGTAAATGCATCAAACAAATTAGCCAAAAAAATAGTGTTTATGTTGTAACATACAAATGATGAAAAATGAAGTAGAAAAGCTGCTTATCTCTTACCAGATTTTGGTCCTCTGAAATACTGTCTCTGGTTTGCAAATGACTGAGGCATGAAATTACAGCAAAAGCCAAACTGATGTGGAAATTATGAATCATAAGTAATTTCCACCCCCCAAGTGCTTTTGTCGACCTTTTCTTTTTTACAGTGAAGCAATTAAACGTGATTTTTTTTTTAATGTAACAATGTATAAAAAACTCAGTTTCTCGTAGACTTGGCCCCCACCAAAATGCCTAGTACTTCAAATCTGTCATGATACAAAAGATGTGAAGGTGAATCAAAAATGGATGTGTTTAGAAGCGTGTGCTCTTCCAGGCATTTTCTTGCTCCTGCTCTACAGGCAGAAAGGCCTAGAGCCCAGCTGTGGCCTCAAGACAAAGCTGGCAAATAAGAAAATGGCAGAAACGGGTGAACAACAATAGACAGTTCCTTCTGTTTCCCCACAAGTTTTTCAGCAGATTTTTTCCCTACTTTCTTTCACATAACAATGGTGCCAGGAGCTGTGCGCTGCTCAGGGGTCCGTGCGTAGTAATAACCAAGTGAATGCCTGTGTGTTCCCATTGCAGAAAAGTTTGAATGCTGGTATAAGAACGGCGGGTGCTGGCAGTACTGCAGGGACAGCAGCAGCACCTTTCACGTGGTGTGTTCCTGCGCAAAGGATTACACGCTGCACGAGGACGGGAAGAGATGTGTGCAAGCAGGTAAAGCATCAGCTTGGAGTTACTTTAGGTAAAAGAGATTTGCAGGCACCATCTTCACTAGTTGTGGAAGAGCTACACACGCTGTAGCTATGGCAGCTTGTACTTAGTGTATGGAAAAGAGCTGTCTTATTTATAAAGTTTTGTTTATTTATTTTAACTTTTAAGGTTCTTCGCAACCCAGTGTCTTGCTTAATCCAGTGCCCCTGTGAGCACGCACTGGGTAAAGGAGCAGCAGTCCAGTCTGGGGTGGCCTGTTCCTCCTAACAGCAGCGCAGACTTAGATCAACTTAACTGAGTTAT
>NW_010538130.1:24623-25084 GCF_000687285.1 Phaethon lepturus | reverse complement strand
CCGCAGCATTAGGAGGCGAGGGGACATGACAAAGGTTTTCGACACTTTGTGTTAAGGGAATCCCTATCACAGGGGGAGCGCTGGGTTTGGATTCTGTCCTGAAGAGAGCCCTCGGCAGACTGCTCCTGGATGCCTGTGGCTCAGAAAAGGCACAGCCCTGTGCTGCCTGTCTTGGTAATCAGCTCTAAACACCTTGGTCAGATGATGATGGGGCTGGGTGGCCAAAGTGGAGTTTGACAGCAAGATGGCAGAGTTGTTCCTGAGCTCTTACAGAAGGGTTGAATCCCGTTCCTGGATGGGAAAAGTGCTGCTTTTGTGTTAAGAGTTTGACATGACACCACACCCCCTAAACTCAAATCTTTATTTCTGTCTTTCCTCCCTGCAGCACAATTTCCATGTGGCCTGATTAAAGCCAGGCAGGCTCTGGAGGCAGAGCGGCTGGGGCGGAAAAAGGGCCAGCG
>NW_010538130.1:0-24602 GCF_000687285.1 Phaethon lepturus | reverse complement strand
GGGGCAGAAAAGGCTCCCGAGGGGACTGCATGAGCGTGAGGACACTGCGGCCAAGTGGAATGAGAGCACGGAGGGCACGGTTAGGCAAACGGAGCTGGAACTAAGTGCTGTTGGGGAAAATGAGACCTTAAAGGATGCCTTTGGGCAGAGCATGCGCACGGAGGGCGACGCTGGACAGACTGAGGAGGCAGGAGATGCTTCCAGCTGGAAGGAGACATGGGTGGACTCTGTTCCCCAGAAGCCGCTGGGGGGGGATGCTGCTGGGCAGGAGGGGGGGGGGCCCGAGCAGGATGAGGCGGTGGCACACACCGCCAGGCCTGGCAAACCCGGGATAGGCCCAGCTCCGTGGGGCGAGGCAACGCAGGGCCCTGCGTGGCAGAGTGAGACCACAGCACCTGCTGCCCCGTGGGAAGAGATGGTGGGAAATGCTGCTGGGCAAAACCAAACAACAGGGGAGCGCGCCGGCGAGAACGAAACAGGGGCCGTTCAACCCCCGCGTGATGGGCTTGATCAGAGCAGTGACTGGGGAAATGCTGCAGACATGCCCCAGGTCCTCCAGATGAACATCAGCTCTACTTTGGAGCACGACTCCAGGATAACAGGAGGCACTTTGTGTCATCGTGGACATTGCCCCTGGCAGGTAATACTTCTCTCCCAGTCTGGCCATAAATACCACACCTGAATGCTTTCTTACTTTACTTGTTCCATCCGGAGCAGAGTTCATCAAGCCATTATAAAGCTTTTTTTCAGGGCGAGAGCAATCCAACCACAGGTATTTCTCAAGCTTCTACAGGTCTTTTTGATGATACGTATCATCTTAGTTGCTTTATTTATCATTCTTCCCTTATCCTAGATAGATGCTTTTTTGTGATCTCAGCTTAATACATCAATCAGATCTTCTCCTGCTGTGTTGAGGTTCTTTGTTTCTACATGTTCTTGGTGAAAAGCTGTGCTTCTGACTCCTCCTGGAATGGCTGGTGATATTTTTCACAAAAAATTCTTCTAAGACCAGGTGAGATTCTTCATTAGAATACTTTTCATACTTGTATGAAAAGGGCTCAAGAGGGCTCAAATGTGAAGGCAAATAAGGGAACCCTCCCTGAAGTGTTTCTTTTATTTCCATGATACTGTTTTGTTCTTCTAATCTTGGTTTTGGGCTTGCGTGTGTGTGAACTTATTTGTTACGGGCTTGTGCATAGAAAGTCTTGTCTAAAAGATCTCAGGTTATGATCAGTCTATTTTATTGCCCTCATGCAAAAATATTTTCCCTTTCCACCCATCAGGAGGTATTTTACAAGGGGGGAAAACTAGTAGGCTGAACCTGTGCGGACAACACAGTCATTGCACACTTTTGCAAGCCGCAGTGTCACTACCAATAAATTGTATGGGTTTCTGCCATCTTACACACTTCTAGAAGGAACAGCACCTGCTTGCCTTTTGATCAAGTGAGACCTGATTTTGAGTTGCCTGAATGCTGCCTGACCTGTACCGTTTGTTCTTGAATTAAGGTGTTACCATCAAGGAAGCTTTGTATTTTCATTACAGCAGGCAATTTGTAACTGAAGCTTGTATTTTATATATGTATTTTTTAAAGGCTTTTGCAAACCCTTTCCATTCTAGTTCTTCATAACCTAAGACAGAATTTGTCTTTGCTCCTTTTCAATGTTTTGTTCTAGCACTATTGAACAAAATTAAAAGCATTAATAGTACACAGAATTAAATCAAAATAGCTTATGTAAAACTTGACATTACTCCAGGAACTAAACAAGGTAGGAGGCCAGATGGTGTTGCACCTTTTTCCACTATTTGATTATTATATTATTAACAAACTTTAAGCTTTTCCTTCAGTTTAACACATGAAATAACAGGTTCAGGGAAGAGTTTAATTGAAGAGACGCTGAGGCATTAATGGAGGTTGTAATTCTGCATAAACAAGGAAACATCTAATGCTGAGCAGCATGTGTTCACTTCTCCCTTTCCTACTCTGTAGCTCCCTCCAAAATACCAGTAAAAAGGAAAAATGACAAAGTTTCCAAATCTCCACTCTTACTTGCACTTTCACTGGACAACTCAGAAAGTGAAAAACTCTTTCTAGCCCTTGTTCACGCAGAAAAACACCACTCTTCTTTTTTAACCCAAGTACCAATGAAATACACCTAGTGTTACTGTTCTACCCCCCAAAAAATTGAAGCCACATGAAAAATCACAATCGTACTCATTTCCTTAGAATGCCAGTCAGCACAGCTCTAATCCTATTTGATTTTGTCAAGCTTAGTTCATCATGCTATCCTGCTCCATTGTCACAGATGTGCAGTCATTTTCTTACTGTTTTAACACCATCATCTTTGCTTGGTGCACTCTAGTCAGAACTGTTGCTTTCAAGATTACACAGCCTGCAACCAACCAGAGACCAGCAGTGCACATGAATACCTAACACAGCCCTGGTGACACGTTCTTCCTCATCTTTCACACAGGTTTTGATCCGGAATAGTAAAGACATTGGTTTCTGTGGAGGGAGCTTAATCAGCAGCCGCTGGGTGGTCACCGCTGCTCACTGCCTTGATCTCGTCAGACCCCACCATGTTACCGTAGGTGAGTACAACTGGTGTAAACACAGGGGTAGTCTCTTCCTTAAAGTGAGCTTTGTACATGAACACAGTAAGGTATGGTTGAGAGACACACACACGCATCAGATTTACAGAACACTTCAGTTCCTTGGCAACGGTGGACCAGCTGGTCCCTTTTGTTTTCATGGAGAACCTGGGAATGTGAGGCAGAGATTTCTCTTTTTGTTGCCCCTTTTGGCAATCTCATTGTGCATGGAGACTGAGCACATCTCAGGGTACATGTGGGATGGAAGGATTCCTGTAGGTGATGCTCTGCTTTCAAGTCAGTTTTGGTTTTTAATCAGCTGTGCTAAGGCACTGCTTCTCATTACCGGTAGCTGCCTCAAAGCAGAAAGCCTGCCCCCAGTCATGTCCTACAGCACCTATCATCAGTAGCAGGAATGCTGCCTGAAAGCCAGCCTTGTGGTTGAAACCTCCAGAAGAGACATGCAAGAGGAGCAAACAGAATACAGCACTGGATAACTGACAGGAAACAATTCTTCTGCCTTACCCACAGCTGCATCTTAACGCTTAATAAGTATGTCACGTTCCTGAGGGGGAAAAACAGAAAGTCCCATGCAAGCTTAGACAAACTGTTCAAAATACAGCACTCACTTACTAAAAAGCATTAACTGTATTTATGGTAAAATCCCTGCCCCAGAAGCCGTAATTGCATAAAGTAGATACTTGGGTATCTACTCATTCTACTCATCCAGTCAACAAGTTTGTTTTGCCTGTGAAGGGCAAACTGGTAATTTGGAGGATCACATCTGCAGCAGCAGCAATTACTGTTACAGAGCATGATTTGTGTGGGGAGGGAAGGTCAAAAGCATTAATTCACTATCCTTCCCACCCTACGGGCTGTTTCCAGTTTGCTTAACATTTTAACTTGTCACGACTACAGGAGACTTTGACAAATACCAAAGAGAACTGAAAGAACAGAAGATTGATGTGGAACGGAGCTGGACACATCCACATTATGATTCCAACGACTACAACGGTGACATCGCCTTGTTGTACTTGAGCAGCGATGTTATTTTTAATGAGTATGCAATTCCCATCTGCCTTCCCAGCCCGACCCTTGCCACCCTGCTATCTGAAGAAGGAAGAATCGGGATGGTAAGCGGATGGGGTGCCACTCACGAGAGAGGTTCGACTCTGCGCTTCCTCATGAAGGTCCGGCTGCCCATCGTGAACATGGAGACCTGTCAGCGGTCAACAGACCGACTCATTACCGATAACATGTTCTGTGCAGGCTACAGCGCTGAAGCTGCGGACGCTTGCAAAGGGGACAGTGGTGGCCCTTTCACAGTGTCTTACCACAACACTTGGTTTCTCTTGGGGATTGTAAGCTGGGGGGAGGGCTGTGCGGAAAAAGGAAAATACGGTGTATATACCAGAGTATCCAACTACATCCCCTGGATTAAAGAGATTGTTGAAAGTGTGGCAGATGCAAAAAACTTTTCCATTAACTTTTCTTAAGACAATCTTTAAAAACAGGAACCACCCTATTATTACAGAGTGCTTCCATCTAAGACATTATGCAATTCCTGTCGTTAATGGTATAGAAATCAAAATTATCTTCAAAGAAATTTTGAGTCTGTTTACCATAAATGGTTAAATTGCTAATTCAAGTATTACTGAGTAAAATACTTGTGTATAATAAAGAACTATTCTGCAAATAAATAATAAAGGAGACAACTACAACTTTAAATGCCCAGCAGAAAGGTTTTGTTTGGTCAGTTTGTGGGGCTGGGTTTTTTAGAGAAAGCAAAAGCTTTCCGTTTCTCAAGCCTACATGCATATCCCAAAAGCAGGCAAATAATCCTGTGTGAATTAGTTGCATTTCCAGTAGTGTTCTCTGTCCTCTAGTTATGAAACACCATGGTGAACACAGCCACTAGCGATCTGTGAAGTTGTGTCACCCAATAAAACTGTTACCTCAAGTACAAGTCAGTTTACTAAAATACCAGTACTTTCTGCTACAAAACCAACGTCTATGTGTTAGGGACTGCACAGGAGGAACTGCCCAAGGGGGAATCCACCTGGCTGCAGCTGGAGAAACATACACAGGATTGTACAGTGGGATTCTGAAAGAAGTGAATTCCTGTTGGGGGGCCCTGGGGGGTGAGGAATGGTGCCTGCTGCGCTTTGCGGGGTGCCCTACTTCACTGCAGCTCTGCTCCAGCAGCAGAGGGTGAGGAAAGGCGTGAAGATGGGCCACGTGTTCCTGCTCTGGGCAGAGTTCTACAGAAGTGGAACTACAAAAAAAACACAGAGCTACCAAAGTAGCGAATAACAGAACTGTCCATTTTTCACACTTTTTTTCCTAAGAAAGAAAACCCTTTTTTTTTATTCTGAAGATGCACACACACACCCCCCATGTAGACAATTTACCTCTGATTGATAGTTTTTGATGAGCGGTAATTCAGACAGGAAATATTTGTGAACACACTTGATGGAGAAAGAGCCACCACAGCAATAACTTTTCTCTCAGTCATTGCAAAAGGAAGATTGGTCCTGTGCAGCCAGCCGCCCCTCTACAAGGCCTATTTCCCCACACAGCCAAAGAAGTTTCACATACTTAAAGGAAGTGCTCAATACCAAAATGCAAGCAAAATACCTATGGGCCAGACTAATATCCCCCGACTAACTGTCCCCTCTGAGTACCTACATCACCATCTTTGTCCAACTGTCTTTGCTGTTATTTCTAGGTGGTCTTTATGACCCAGATATCTCAAAAGTTAAGTTTTGGGTTTGTGACCTTTTTTACAACTAACTTACTATGAAGTTTTAATTTAAAAAGCACCCCAGCACTCTCACTGATGAGTGGTTCTCTTCCTGAGCTTTATTCAAAGCCTCATGAAAATAAGCCAGTCAGTCCATTATTACCATTGCACAAGAAACAGAACCTTTTTGTTTGCCTCAGAGAACACGTGATGCCAAGTTCCTATGATTAATTTTGATGGCAAGGAACTGTATTGGGCCCTCAAAAGACCACCAGGGTCAGTACGTTAAGGAAACATCTCTTAGGATTGAAAAGGAGCCCACAGTCCCCCATGGCTGCAGTACCAGAACAACAACAAAAAGTTGGGGGGGAGGCAGGGAGAGGGGGGAAGCAGCCCACCCTAACTCACAGACCTTCGGGGCCAAACGCAACCTGGGTACAAACAGCTCTACACCATTCAGTTTTTCACATAGTTGCACCTGCCAATATAACACTAAGGAATTAATTACCTGTCTTTCAATAAATATTAATTAAAAATGGGGAAAAAAACCCAAACCCTTGAAACTGTCAGCATGCTAAAAGCACGCACCTGAGGTCAGTTGCTGTGACATAAGCATACCTGGCAAGAGTAGGTGAAGAAGTCTTACAGCAGAATTCCTTTAGTAGGCTCCACCCAGCACAGGCATCCTCCTTCAGTTTTTGCTTCATGTCCCAGCGTACAGCTTTATTTTGTCGTCAGTCCCCTTCAGTCTGGCAGGAGCCAGACCATCCAGTGTGACCATCCACATACTTACATTCTCTCCAGGATCAGTGCCAGCAGATGCCAGAGGTATTAAGCGCCTCCACATCGGCCAACACCACGATCCCGCCTCAGGGAATTCACAGCATCACAGAACACACACTGCAGCCAACAGGCTGCACTCCTCTGGAACGCAGGCAACTTTCTTATTGAAATCCCAACTGCCAGTTATCCGTGCAAGGAGAAGAGTCCGCTTCTTGTAGGAATGCTCAGCAAACAAAAACATTTTCAGAGGTAGAGGTAAAGAAGCAGAGGTACAAAATGTTGCTCTGCTGTCTTTCTGTAGCACCAGGGACGAAGAAGTAGCAGCATTATCCCCCTAACACAGAGATAGGAACCTTCTCCTTACCACTGGTAAAACAAGCCTTTCTGAAAGTCACTAGTGGGCTACAGAGCAACACACCTTCGAGCTACCCAAATACTAAAGCAAAACAGAAGAAAATGTACATGGCTTTCAACTCTACAAGTGAAGTCACAGCAGTATCAAGCCCTGCAGCAAAGGCTCCACACAGCTGATCTAAGTAAGTGCTGCATAAAGCACACAAAAAAGATGTGTCCAGCAATCTGATATTCAGTCTTAAGTAGTGTCACTAACCCTGAGTCCAAAGTCTGGCTTACTTTAAAAAGAATCTATTCTATCACCGTCACAGAAAAGCCCATCAGCTGCGGCCCTTTGTTCTCCAACAGCAGTCACCACTGAAGCTTTGCCGTTCACACGGAGGATCAATAGCGGTGAAATACTGCTGTCTGTCTTACGTCACGCATGTTAGCTGGAAGCCGCTGGAATTTTTAGTGGTCAGTCTGCTGGTCTTCTCCTCAACTTTTTTCATCACGCTTTCATGAAAAATGAAATCCTTTGGGTGGAAGATGGTCAATGTTTCTAATCAAAACCAATACATGTAGATCTCCAAAGACAGAACAACTGATTAATAAAAGTGCTGAATAAAGAGGAAATGGACAATGGTAAACAGAAAATTAACAATTAGCAGCTTCTCCACATACCAGGTGGACCACACTTATATTCTCTTGAGCAATCAACAGACAGCCCCCCAAAAAACAGAAGATGTTTTATTGTCTAAAGTGTTGCAATACAACAAATACGTGATCTGTACAAAGGACACAATAGAGCAAGTTTAAATACAATCAGGAGAAAGAAGTCCCCATATTCACAGTCCTCAGACAACATCTTATACCAGAACCTGAACCAACGATTTTAGAGATTCACTAAAAAAACCCAAACAAGTTGTTAAAAAATTTAAAGGTCTCCAAAGAGTCTATGGGTGTACTGTCTTACAGCAGAGGTCATGGGGTATTCTGTGAAGGGTCACAATGGCATCTTATTGCCCTCAATGCTGATTTTCACTGCATGGGCCGATCTGCTTTTTTTCCTGATATCTGTGAATTTCCGCATCTGTTTGTCCAGTCGACTCACCCCTTTCTTAGAGGTCCCCTGGAACTTAAAAAATAAAACTAATAATTACCACTGAAAAAAAGCAGACGTCCCAGAGGATCAATCAAGAAAAGCGATGCATGCAAGGTTAAACCTGCAAGAGGGAGCTGATGAAACCACTGCTTCCAACTGGGGGTCTGTGTGTGCGCGCACACACATGTTCTCTCCCCGCAAAGTGGGTAAAATGGTTCCTCCAATTCGTGCATCGCGTATATGGAGGCAGTCACACTCTCAAACATCACACAGTAAAGCTTTCACATTACAGGGATTAATAACCATGTTAGTCGTTCTCATGCCGGCTGAATATACAGCGTGGAATAATTTTGTATCTATATTGCCTGGAGTTTAGTGTCAAAAATATACTGTACTACAGTGTCACACATATAGGCTTTCTGTGGGGGTAAGATTTTTTAGATATGAATATATTGTAAATGAGGCGGACTGAGTTGACATATCAAATCCAAACTGCAATTTATTTTAAGGGTCACTGATTAGTACTTATAAAGCAAGAGATGGGAAAAAGGGGGTCTAGGGGGAAGCAAAAGAAATGCCTAAGCTGACCATACAGGTTCTTAGAAGAGTTACTGCATTTCACCTCTGTATTTTAACTGCAAATGAAACATTGAGATGACGCAGCAGTTATTTTGCACAGATTAGGTACAGCAATTCTGTAAAGAAACATCACTAAAGACAAACAGCAAGGACCTTCCAATCCGTAGCCATTACTTCCTAAAAAGCAATTTCCCCTAACTAGACAACAGAAACAATGTTGGGAACTTCCCACCTTTTAATTTTGGGAGAAACAGAGATATCCAGAACATGCTACTTAATATCCGACAAACAACACCTGTTAGAAACTGAACCTCTAGTTCCCATCACTGAGGAAGGTTCTCCTGAAACACTGACTTTAAATAAACTTTATGAATAAAACTGTTCACTAGTCATTGAAATTATAGCTGGAATTTCACAGTGATTTTTAAAAAAATATATGTTTTTTTTTTAAACAAATAAATATGAAGCTTAAACTCAACAGTTATCTACCATTTGTGCTAGCCTCTTCCTGTCACTACTAGTTTGTGGCAGCCCTGCTCACAGAACTCAAATGCAGACTAGAAATCGTCAAAACAATTCCCGCACTGAGGCAGGTCATTGATCGATCTACCTTCACCCCGCATTCGCAACAGGGGATACTTCTCCCCCTGGTCTGCAGAGGTCTCACTCTCTGCCTCCTGTCAACCACCCCTAAAGTCTCACATCACTCAACTTCCTTGAAAGAGCAGGTGTGAAAAATACCTTGCTTTGGACCAGTAAAACATCAGCCACAGATGCTGGTAGGCAGTGACATGAGGCCCTATGCTAAGGGCTAAGAAATCCTGTGTGTCAGCTCAGGTAAACCTGGAGAACCTAATCATGTCAGAACAGCACTCAAAACCACAGGTGGTGCAAAGCTATTTTTGAGAACAGGTATTTTCATTTAACACCTGTTATTTGGGTACCCTGAAGCTGTTACGTGCTACAGCCTGTGTTTTCCTGTACAAGTTACCCTTTAGGTCACAGTACAGACATGAGAGAATACAAGGAGAGTTTTCCAAGTTTAAGTTAAGGTGTACACACTCCTTTCCTGTATGTGCAAACTGCCAACAGCTGAAGCACATGCACTGTTCACACCTCCCTTGAGGGATACCTCTCAAACTTGGGGAAGGCAGAGTGTCATGGCTACAGGGGCATCCTGTTGCCTTCAATGCTGAACTTGATGGCCCGATGCACTTTGCTGAGTCGTTTCTGTTCAGCAAACCGTCTCTTGTGTTTTTCCAAGCGACTAATACCTCTCTTAATAGTCCCGGGCTAGAAACAATATCTCAATTAATGCACAGAACGAGAGATAACAGCAGAAAGCACAGTAATTATTACTTCTTCCATTTACATGTGTTCTACCATGTACTCTGCTTTTAAATTAAACTGTACAAGGTAGAGGGATGAACCAAATAAAGCAAGGCAAAGGCCTCTACTGAAGCTGTTAATGCTTACCAAATCCTCACAGTTTTCCCCCACTGGAATATTATCAGAAGAAATGATACAAAAACTGGGAGAGGTATAAAAATATCAGTGACACACTTATTGAATGGCAGCTTTAGTTCAAAATGCTCTAAACTAAGAGGCCTGTTATCAGATTCTCACCCTGCAGAGAAACTCTAAAATAGTTAACATGAAAATCTCTTTTTGGTTAGAGAAGCAACGATACCCAAGTGAAAGTATTTAATGAGCTTAAAACAGCCCACTTGATAGCAGAACTTACTGTCTACTCAAATTAGAGGAGGCACTTAAAAGAATTACCATATTGTACAGTAACCATGGCAACAAGGTGACAGATTCCCAGGCTTAATCAGAGACAACTTAGGTACAGAGTCACTGGGAGAGGCTAAGCTATCCCCACACTGCAGTGCTTACCCTGGAGGACTCCATCTCCACATTCCACTTTGGCCTGACCACATAGTCCTTGTTGGAGGGCATTGGCACCCTCGCACGGGCACAGAACCCGGGGTCTCCGGGTCTAAGAGCCCTGCAGAAAAAAAAAGATGTGACTGTTAAGCGACAAGTCTTACACAGGAAGAAGTAAAAACAATATAGTGTGTTCTACCTCTGAAACACACTGCATAACCATTGCCTCTAAACCCTCAAAACAAGTTGCATATTGTTAGTACCACTGCAATGCTTTTTTCTAACAGATCTTTTTTTTAAAAATCCAACCTACTTTTCCTCTCCAGTTAACACTTTCTCCAGATCCCTGCGAGGAGTCTGACCACCAGAGCTGCAAGAAAAATAAAATTTTATAGGCATCTATACGCAAAGTAATTCTAAAAGACAGTCAAGTGTGGTACAAGAAAAGAAAGAGGTCATAACTTATTAAAGGAAATAAAAGGATAGTATTGACACACCACTTTGGTTTTCTTGATGGAGCCTCAGAAAGAAAGAAGGATTTCATGTTTCTGCCTGCTACTCCTACCTGCTCAATCTCCTTCGCTGAGGCATCTGTTCCAAATCTCTCTGTTCCCTCTCTTCTCTTGTCATGCCTTTGTAGTTTGAGGTAAGGCCAAAGATGGGTCGAGACCATTCATCTATTAAAAAAAAAAAAATTGGTTAACAAATGCTAGGCCTCTGAAGTTTACCTCCAAGCCATTCCAGTGACCAAATACAGCTTTCCAAGTTCATGGGAAGTATTTATGCTTCCTTCTAAACAAATTATTTTTGAGCTCTTAATATTTCAGGGAAATCCAGCCTTGTGGACAGTAAGAAATGGCTTTCATCCAAAAAATCTCTTGCTGTTGCCTGCTCTTTTAGATCTCTCTCAGCTCTTAGAACACTTAGTGTCAGGAACTCCTGCACACCACAGTGGATGTTATTTTAGAAATATGTAAAGTAGTTCCTAAAGAACGTAAGTTTATAATCAGTTTGCAGTCATTCAGCATGGACTGCACTACACAAGGCCTACAGCTGTTTAAGTAAACTTTCAGTCATCCAAGATCTCTCTGAAGTCCATGGAATAAACAGTCTTCTAGCAGCACCTTCCTGCCTTCGTAGCGTATACACGAAGTCTGGACAACTAGCCAAGAGACAATCAGGGCAAAATAAATGCCATCCTCTGGTTTAGAAGAATGAAAGAAACAGGAAAAGGTGCCTGCAGAAGTTACCGTAACAGCGTTTGTTAAAAGCTCTACAAACAAAGCGGCCTAACAGATCAGTGGGATTCCTACACTGCAGCATTAATTCTACTACAGACAATAGAAAAGAGTGATGCAGAAATTAAATTATCAGTGGAACCTCACTGACACAAGGCAAAGGGAGATTTACATACTGATTAGCTTCCCTGCCATATCCTTGTTAGGTCTCGACTCTTTGGGGTGTTTGTAAAGGTACATCACAGCTCGTCCAATGCCACTGTGCTTCAGGGTCTCTTGGCTCACACTGGGCAACTGCAGGATACAGGAAAAGTCAGAAAATAGCAAGAAATGGTGTCTGAACACCAATGGCATCAAACTTCGCAAAAAGAGCAAAACTCACCTTCACAATAAGCTTGAAAAAAATTAGTATTTTTTCATTGTCCCACAAGGAATTGGTTAAAGTATCAAATACCAAAACCTAGGAATCTGCCTTAACATTTTTGGGTTTTATACACAAAATTAAGTCAGCTTCCAGAAATATTTACTCCAAATGATTTTTTGCTTATATTACCCAAGAACTGAGTTATTGCCTTCAAAGCATCCATTTTATAAAGATAAAAACTTACATGGCAAAAGCATTCAAGTCATCAGCTTAGCTACAAACACTAAAAGGTCTACACCGAGTATGATGCGCTTTCTCGTGCACTGCACACTTTAATAGGCCACAAAAGAGAAGGGACCATGAGAGAGTGAAACTCGCAAATGACTCTTCACTGAACTTTGCCTATAAACCTGAAATGGGCAGGCAGGGCCAAGTAATCTAAATTCAGGCAGAACTCTTGCAAATTCTTAGCAAGGAGCAATATTTCTAGAGCTTCAGTCACAGCCAGCTAGAGGCGCTGCAAGAAAAATTTCACTTCTACCTCATTATCAAAACTATGCCATGTTTATTTTATGAATACAGCAAAGACAAATTAAAGCGATCAGTCACAATGTATGAGCCACTGAGTGCAAGGGAAGATAAGTGACTAAGCAGTTTAGATTTATCAAGAATCTAGAAACGCCGTAACATATAACTCCCCGAGACAGGGTAGAGAACTTTTTGTCTGCAGTTTGTCCGAGACTCTCAGAAATGTCTTCTGGCCTGCTGCTAGCAGAGCTGTTTGCTTCGTTGTGAACACGGGCAAAATTTTTGTAACAGTTAAGTGCCTGAAGCTCCCTAGCCAAATTTTGTTCAGGTAGACAGCATGTCTACAACATAAGAGTCATTAAAATGATGCAACTTTTAAACAAGCACATCTGTTTTGCAGTTTGCTTCCTTGTGTATTTCACTGCACGGTCCATTGGTAGCAGCTGCAGTACATTTATCGCCAAACATTTCCCTAAAGCACATGACTGTAACACTGTGGAGAAGCCACGAATCAAATATGGTTAAAAGTCCATTTCAAACCTCTTGCAGGATCTTCAGAAGCTCCTCTCGTATCTTTAGTGCTGGCAGACTTCGGTCTGGAAGAGGAGAAAGCCACTCTTTGATGGCAGACATAACACCACTATCGATGAAAGTTTCTTTGAGGTCCTGCCTACGAAGTTTGAAGTAAAGAGGAGTCACAAAGTCATATAATACATCAAAATCTTAAGATGCAATGTTCTTTCAGCACAATAATGCACTGGAGTTTGTTTCATCTTCACTGCACACTCAGTACAACTGTAATATGACTCCACAAAATCTATCAAATTCCCAATATTCCCCAAGGCGATAATTAACTGGGAGAATGACAACTCACTTTTTAAGATGCATAACTACAGTTGGTAGCAAAGTTAATTTCTTTAGTGCTGGTTTCTTTTGTGTATTCAGCTGTCGATCCTCCTGTAGGGAGTTAAAGAATCAGCACAAGTTAATCAAAAGAACTCTCTCATCCTTTACAACATTTACAGGAAAAAGTTTAGTCTGTTACAAGAGAAGTGCAACTTTGGCAGGATTACGCTAACTTTGCACCCTGCTCTATCCTCCTGCAGCACCAAAAACAAATTATACGGTGACTTCTCTTATAAAAAGGGTGCCCACCTTAGTCAACATTTTCCTTAAAAGCATCACACTCCCTCTAACTTTTTTTTTTTTACTTCATGATTTCGATTGATTGCAATAAACTGGAGGTTTGCAGGGTCCTCCATGCTAGCTATGCAAAGATAACCTAGAAACTTTGTTAGTAAAAATCTCATGTTAACAACAGAAAAATAGCTAACGAAAACAAGGCAAAGTGAGGAAATGTGTGTTTGCTTCACCTAAGAATGTAATTAGATAACCTAGAAGTTTAGCATGGTGTAAGTAACATAAGAGCGCACAAATGCGCATCATGTGCTAAAACAAAGTCTGGGTTTCAAAGTGACTATCGCCCAAGACCATAATGTCACCATCTGTTCAGTACTTGGGCTCACATACCAAGACGACCCATTACAATCAACAGATTTATGTCCTGCTGTGGTAATTCCTGTCCACTCCTCTTTATCCACTGAAGGTTCTCTCTGCACACTGTTTTTTTTATTGCAAGGGAGAAGATTCTTCTAACGCCCTTTTACCTCTTCATGCCCCAGAATGGTTTGACAGGCACATGCTATAGAAATAAAGACACCACAACACCAGAGCTCAGCTCTTCCTTCTCTCCAGCATTTCAAACTATATGGCTTCATTTGAAACATATGGCTATCATCTTGGCCAAGAAAGACTTTATTGTCAAGACCAAGAGAGTCTCACTTGTCTCCCAGATTGCTATCTCACTCTCCCCTTCCTCCCCAAACACATTAGCCTTCTTATCTTGTTCTCAGGAAGATTCTTTTTCTGTTATCTGTAAGATTCCTCTATAAAGTTCCGTATATTCCCTCCAATTGGTTTTAATGAGTTTCACAGTGCTTTTCGTCAATTTGATTGCTACTCCAACAAAACTGCAACCAGAACAGAAGGTATCTGCCAAAAGGACAAGACACCCCAGTAGGCCTTGCACAGTAACATATAAAACATGCCTTGAAAAAGGCAGCCTGCCGAGACAGAACTTTGCGTAATTCTGTTACTCTACCATCATTTACCACAGTACTGTCATTCAAACAGTTTAGAAAAGGATTCCTCTCAGGAACAAACACCAAAGTACTACATATGCTAGTAACTGTATAACTAACTTAAAACCTAGTCCCTTTCTCAGTGTTTGATATACTTACTCATTTAGTTTACAGAACATGTATACATCCCTTTTTATAGGACAGTTGATCTCATCTGATCAAAGCTGAGCAAGTTAATGAATTTCAATCTTTAAAATGAAATATGGAGAAATGTTTATTCAACAGAATAATTTTTCTTTTCATTCAGAATAGCAAAATAACATTTAAACATTATTTAGATATTGGAAGCTTTCTGTAGCATACTCCTCCTGAGTATCAGCCAGATTTCTGTATTTTACCGATCACAAGATTTTCCCATAGAATGAAACTGGATTTTAAGGCGCCTTTGGACCCTACAAAACTCACCTCAGCAGCTTCATTCATCTTCACAATCATCGCACTGACCACATCATCTGCATCACTAATAAAAGTTCCACCATCACGGTTTCGTCTACGCTTGCCACTCATACTCTTCTTCCGTTGCAGCATCATGTCAAAATCTGACATGAAGTCCATACTAAAATGCAAGAAGAGTTTGCCGATGATCAGAAGAAGGTTGATCTCACTGTCTTTGCAGGAAGTAACTTTCTACTTCTGTAGTGTAACCTTTCAAAAATTCTCTAATAAACCTACAAGCATTATGTCTCAATGCCCCTGTAAGATAATTAGTTTTCCTCAGTACGCAAACTGGGAAAGTAGCAAAGGGCTTCAGTGGCTCCAAGACGCCCTCAAAAGTCTGCAAGACCTTGCTGAAATAGCTAACGACATGCGCACACATAATATCCTGGGTTCAAAACGTGCTAAAGCTGTCAGTGAAGCTGACAAAGATTTAGCTTTCCTGTACCTGCAATACACTGCTTTGATGCTACTGACCCAGATAGAAAGGAAACATGACACATGCTGATGGCAAGTCTTGCCATACCTTACCCCTTACACTAGCAGAGAAACACACCTGACTCCAATGTTGAACTCCTAGAAGTAGACTTAAATGTTTGATTAGATATTAATTTCACTCAGGTTTTGATGAAAACCGTGAAATACTGTTCTTTGAAGCAGCATAATCTGCTATGGATTGCCAAGTGACTAAAACTTGAGTACAAGCTGAGAGAGGACCTTCTGTCATAGTTTATGAGGACACACTTTCTGTAGAAACATGGTCCCGTGCCTTTCTAAACTGAGAAGCCTAGCCAGTCTTTGGACGAGCCCCTTCACTGAAGTCTTGCATTTGCTATTAACAAAGGAGCATGTAACACATTGACATACTGTTTCCCTCTTTTGATGTTATCATCCGAGTCTGATTCATCTGCTGTCTCCTTCATGTCTGCATCACCTTTCTCTTCCTCCAAGTCTTCCTGGTTAAAACCCTGATGGGTAAAGACAGCACAGATCAGTGTACAGATTAAGACTGAGCATCTACTCATGCACCCGACTCTGATACTTGAAAAACTTCAGACAAGTCTCCAGAAGATCTGGAAGATAGAGAAGCAAAAGCTTCCTAATTCTACGTACAACTTTCACACCAGTAACTCTCCCAACAGAAGAGCTGTAAGTGTTATTTAACCCCAAAACTACCTCAGTGAGTCCCAACAGATATAAAGCTTCCCTCCTGATACAGCTTATCTTTGAACATGAATTCAAACCCGAAGGGACATTCTGAAATACTGTGCCATGAAAATTACAGTTAGCAATTGAACAAAAGACATCCACAATAGCACTTACTGTAAATTCCTCCTCTTCCTCATCACCAGATTCTCCAAATATATCTGCGATCAGGTTCCTGTGAAGGTAATGGTAACATTTATCTATTTAGACAGCAACAGTGAGAAGTGCATTTTATGCAAAATTTCTAATGAGTCTGTGGAGATCCACCTTTCATTCTGCCACCTACCACTGACCTTCCTCTTAACACCACCAATGAAGGTAGACAATCATTCTCTGGTTGGGATTCATCCATTCTCCATTCATAATCAGTCTCACGATTTGCAACCCCAAAGGAATTCATATTCCCAGAAGCACTTACTCTTGTTCATTTCCAGATTCACTGTCACTGCCAAACAGATCTTTCTCTTCTTTTTTCTTTCCAGCATTCTCTCTTCTTTCTTCTTCTTCTTCTTCACTATCCGATACAATATTTTTCTTCCGTTTGTCAGATTTGTCTGAAGCAGCATCACTGTCTGATTCCTCAACATCAGAAAGGATTCGTACTTTTTTTGCAGCTGCCAACAGAAAGAAGCATTGCTACATGTCCTAGCACACGGTATTCTGGTATTCTCAAAAAACTATTCTCTCAAAATTGATTTTGTCAAGAGGGAAGCTGACTAGCCTTCCTACCCGAAATCACTGCCATTTCTTAAAAAACGTATCCATTCTAAAGTCTGTTTTATTCAATCAGTAACTGCAGTTTCCATACACCACATTTATCCACAAAAACTTGCAGTTTCAAAACTGACTCTCACTCCTAGTATATGAAAAAACAGAAGAAAAATTTACTAGAGAAGTAACAACAAACTAGAGAAATGACTAACAGGAATTATCAACATGACAACAGATGCCACTATAAAGCAAGATCACTGCAGTCTTCTCTGTTACTTCTATTAGAACTACTTACTACTCGTAAGTATTAGATATACATTCACCCAGAAATGCAGTGAGAACAACAGTTCTACAAACGCAGTACTGCTCTAAAAACAAATCTGCTTTATGGTTTCATATTTATCTTAGACGTTTTCTTCACATAAAAACAATGAGTTAACTCTAACAGCATTGCTTCTCACATCACATTTTTATTTTCACACTATAGTTCCTTACGTGTTTTCTCATTGTCATCCTCACTGTCAGAAAGGATAGCTGTTTTCCTCTTCACTGTCTTCTCCTCCTCTTTCTCTTCTTCATCACTGTCTGATATTTTTCGTCTCTTAGGACCTTCCTCTTCACTGTCAGAGCCCTGAAATCCTTCCCTTACATGTTCATTATCTGAATGATGAGAATCATTCTGAGCCTCCTCCTTCCTGTCCTCCCCATCACTATCCTCAGACTCTATTTCTTGTTTGTGTCTGGAAATGTCCTCACTCTCAGAGTCGCTAGCTGGCTGTTTGCGGAGTTCCTCGCTCTCCGCTCCTCCTTCCTGTCCTCCCCATCACTATCCTCAGACTCTATTTCTTGTTTGTGTCTGGAAATGTCCTCACTCTCAGAGTCGCTAGCTGGCTGTTTGCGGAGTTCCTCGCTCTCCGAGTCACTGGCCGGCTGCTTGTGGGGCTCCTCGCTCTCCGAGTCACTGGCCGGCTGCTTGTGGAGCTCCTCATTTTCAAAATCACTACTGTGATCCCTGTGAGGTTCTCCATTTTCAGAGTCACTTGCTCGATGATTTAAGGCATCTTCATTTTCAGAGTCACTTAAATGCCGATTTGGATGGTCCTCAGTATCAGAATCACTGTCTTTCCCTTCGTGACCTGCTTCATTGTCTGAATCACTCACATTGTTATTTGGAGGCTCCTCATTATCCGAGTCACTGTCTTTTTGCCTTGGGATATCTTCATTTTCAGAGTCTGTCATATGAGGCTCTCCCATTTGCCCATCATCTTCTCCATCACTGTGTTCATTCTGAAAGAGAAAAATAATCTCAGGCAACTAAGCAAAAAAGACTTAAAAAGGAAATAAAAGAAGTTCTGAATTTTTCCTTGTCCTTCCTCCAATTTGATTACCTAAGGTACTGCAAACTAAAATGCTTGCTATACAGAAATAATTATTAGACAATTTGCATCAAAGGACTACCAAATACTTCAGATCAAGAAACATATTAAGAGATCAGAGGAAGTCTGTCCACCCTGCGGCTCAATCACATTTTGGAAATGGTAAAAGAATTTAAAAAACACTCAAATAAACATATCTAAGAAGTTCCTCCAAGGTAACTATTTAGTGCTTTTATTTTAAAAAGTTAGGCCTTCAAAGTGGTTTAGTCCAAATGCCCAGTAGTAAGGAACAGTATCTCGCACTTGTCATTTTTTCTTAAAATCTGAAACAGATGGTTTTTTGTATGAAATACATTTTACTGAAACTGCACATGTATTACTTTCCAAGTGAAGCTCAAAAGAGTTAGTGCCCTTTCCTTCTTTGCCAAGGAAGCTTATTTAGGAACACGTCAAGACCAAAAGCCTACCAAAAAACAGGAATAAAGTCTTAGTCAGACCTTTCAGAATATTATTGTTAGTAAGTTTTGTGTTTCAATGCATAAGAATGTAAGAACAGATTCAAGGCTTCTCTCCCTTAAGCTGATAGCTGCCATGCCTATCCACACACCTGAGATAACCTATGCATAAATACACCAATCTTCTTAAAACTTTAGAATTGAAACGCAATCCTTTACATCTTTTTCTACACAGCAAAAAATACCAAGCTGCACGCTCCATTTTTGGAAAAACCTTTCAAAAGCCACCTGTCAACAGCATCACTTGGTTTATCAACATCTTGGTTTATCTTTCCTACAACATCTAACTTCTACCTGTGGAAAAAAAAAAAAAATCTCAACTGCATTACCGGAGACAACAAAATCAGACTCTTGAAGACTCATTTCATTAACTCAGTATGCCTGTCACAGTCACTGTCACAATAATCCCTTTTCAACTGAAAAGAACAATACAGTAAAAGGATCTTCTTTTCTACATATTCAACTCCACTCTTCAGCCAGGCTTTCTTCAGGAGTGATTTTGTCTCTCTCGGCTATAGACACCTTCTACCAGCTTATCTGCAAACTGAGTATGTATTGTCCTAGGAGATACTTCAAGACCCGTATGTCCTGGAGCTTCCAAATCTTTTTTTGTCAGCAATTTAATTTCCTTGGAAAGACAGGCTTTCTATCTATTTTTATTTTCTATAGTCACTCTACTCCCAGATTCATAGCCATACACAATAATGCAGGTGTATCTATCCCACACCTACAACAAAACAATACTATTCATCTTTAAAATGTATTATTAAGAAGGAATTTTGAATAAAATTAAACTTTTAATTGCTTTTAGGAACTACTCCCTCCAGAATTGTAAGTGGTAAATAACAACCGCTTTTCAAGACTTTGGACCTTGCGCATTTGTTCTCTTGACTAGCACTCAATAAAATAATGACTTATCTAAATTACTCCAAAATCACTAACAGAAAGTTACTGCACAATGAAAAAAAATCAGGATTATATAATTTTAAAACATGCAGTTCAAATACAACTTCACTATTTCAATGCTACTTAACACTATCTACAAAGCAGCTGCTGTGATAATCTGCGTGAGTAGTTTCCTCTCCACTGCTTGTCCCTGTCTCTACAGGGATGCTAGTCTTTTGAATCATGCTGGTGGTTATTATTCAGTATTTCTCATTTCTTCTTACAGAAAGGACACACAGTTCTGATAAAACCTGAATTTGGAATTTTAAAGAATTAAATATGAAGATTAAGTTACAGAATGGAGGATGCACAGCTGAGGAAGACCATATACACACACTCAACTGCTCTCTGTTTGCTATGGCATTTTATTATTATTTTATTATGGCATTTTACTACTTTTTTTTTCTTACAAAAAAATTAATTGCTCTCTCCTGCCCAGTATCTCCCACATAACAACATCACTAACAACATGTGTATGTGATGTATTTTCTCTGTCTTATTTAAGATTAAAGAAAACTGCGGCTGCAAACAGAAGAGGAAGCAGATTTTACAGCAATGGTACACGTACGGTCATTGAGAAGTACTGAAATACAGAGGTCTACACTGAAATTTATGTTTATAGTAACAGAAATTCTTTAATCCTTATTTTCCTACCATTTAATTTTTGGTGGGTTTGTCTGTATTCTCTTGATTTCAGATGGCTAATGCTGAATAGGTACTGATAATTATGTCAGCAACAATAAGGGACTTTGCTAAACAAAACCAAGGAAAACAATACAAATACTCCTGTTTAAACCATTAGGCTCATCACCTTTATAGACTGCCAGTCTAAAGTCTTTGGTGGACAAGTAAACAAAACTAGGAAACAACTGGAATCCATTATGATTCTTAACCACTCAATGTTTCTAAGGTCAAAAGTGTGGCTGCAGGCTATATATTCACCTAGTCAGAATGTATTACTAAATTACAAAGAACTTGCTATGCAAAATACTCACTGAGGAGTCATTACAATTATACAGCAATATTACTGAAGCACTTAAGAACATACTGAGTCTCTAATCGGTTACCACAAACTGACAATCACTCTCGAGAACAAAGATGGTTGGGGAGGGGGAGCAGACATGCAGCCTAATTAGCTGACACTGTGATTAACACAGTGCTCTGCACCACAGAATCCCAGTGGTTACAGCAGCTGAACTCTACTGTGATATAAACACTCACAGAAGCACCACTTAAGTAATACAGTTGCCCCTACACAGACTGGGCAGACAGGGACCATCTACTCTAGTCCTAAGTCTGGAAAGCATGACTAGAGCTAACCCAAAAAGCACACAGTTATATTAATCAAGTCAATAAGCCCGCAGAGATGGCACACACTACCTCAGACTCGGCACGTTAACATAACTGCGCATCTTCTAAAGTTCAGCTGAGACAGAGCTGACTCGCTCAGAGCCTACATGGAACAGAAAAGGCCCTGTCCACAGCCATCAGTGCAAAGGTCTTCTGAATGTAATTAATGAATCTGTGAATGCTTTGGAATATACTTGATATAAATAGTGCATGCAATTTTACAGTAAGATGACTAAATTGTGTATGATAGTCTTCCCTCCACCCCACCCCTTTTTTTTTTTACTAGTTCGTCTCTGAAAAGATGTTTTCAAAGAAATCAGTCTAATTTGAGTTTTCTGTTTTTCCTTTTCCAAATATTTAATTAGAATAAAAGATTAGACATCCTCAAAAACAAGTAGGTCTCAGGTAATTGCTACTGCATTTTTCTCTAATTCCTTTGCTTTCTTTTCTTCCTCCTCTTTATCTATAAACATTTTAATTGAGATGTCCTTAATTTGTTTTAACTGAAAGAATTCTATAACATGAGGCTTTAGTACAGTATAAAATAAAGAATACATCAAAATCAAATTTACAGTGTTATCCTCAAAATTTTCAGTTAGCAAGTAGTTTCTTGGATCAACATGCAGCCACTTTTAAGAGGTACTACATTGATAATTTAGTAAGTTCAACAAGATTGACCCATCCACTACAATCTCATTATGAATGACAATTGTTAAACTAAGGCATACATAACCATCACAGGCGGATCAGCATCAGATTTCTCCGTTTTCAGAAATGTAAGATACTTGTAGGTGTTTGTTAACAATCACAGTCAAACCATAACTTAATTCATGAAGACAGGGACGACTTGGTGAAAGTGTAAGAATCTAAGTCATTAAAGATTTCCATATAAGCCTGACTTGTACAAACACTGTAAACATGATTTCATATTCATTACTGTACTAAAACTATGTGTTATCTAATTCTATTTATCTAAAACAGAATCGGTAAGGACATCAAGGAGAACATTTATAGATAAAGTGGGATTGGGGGAAGGAAAGCCAGAAAAGAATTGTGGAAAAGAAAAACCCACATACCTGAGACCTACATAAGTAATTCCTCAGGATTCCCTTTTTCTTTAAAGTTAAGAACCTGAAAAAAAAGTTTGAAAGTTTAAAACTGCAGTTCTTTACATCTGAGTTCTAAATTAGAGACGAAGTAGTAATTAAATAGACTTAACTGATTAGGCTGTCTCAAAGGTTTTATTACCTTTGAGTGTCATTCCTCCCACACATTCCTAAAGATGAAGGAAATAAGAGGATAAGAGAATATTTAGGGTAAATAATATTATAAATCACTGAAAGCTACTCCTTTCAGAGACAGCTGCTCCACATTATTTTGAGTTGTATTTTGAATTTGATGTACAAAAAACTAAGAATGTAAGACTTCATAACAAAACAAAATACTCAAATGTTTAAGATTTGAACTGAATCTAATAAAACAATAAAATTTGAAGATTCCCATTTACTATTGGACACAAAGCTGTTTTAATTCTGGTTTTTTTCTTTGTTTTGTTGTTTTTAATGGATTTTCTGAAGTACTTTGTATACAGAGGAATATTCAACAACCATCACAGAACAAAGCCCTTAAAATAATGCATGCCCATGAAGAGGATCAGTTAAAGATAATAGGGCCTAGTACTGGTTATTTAAATCTGAAAAAGAGATGCTGAAGATGTAACAAATAGTCAACTACCTGTTCTTTAGGCCAGGTTTCCATCTGCTTTGCCATAGTAAGTAAAATTAAAATCCCACAAGAGTATAGAAGAGCAAGAACAAATGACCAAGTTTTCACACACAGCAGAAAAAGCTTAATATTACTGTAGCAACAACACGCTCTCCATGCTCTCATTACCATAGTTTTTATTCATTAAAACAGAAGTACTAAATCCCTTTGAAAGACAATTATTTCTCCCATGCTGAAAAACATTTTCTCCCACATTGAAATCCTGACTGTCACAAGAAGAGATAACGCCTCACACCAAATCAATTTCTTCCATTGTAAATCAACAGCTTTAAAAAAAAAGAAATTCTAATTCTGCTTTACACTCTAATTCAAATGTGCGGGAAGAATTTTCATTTTATACAAATAAAAAATGTTCATCTACTTTCTAAGTCTGAGGGAAGCATGAATTCAATAAAGGAGTGGAGAGAAAAAAAAAAAAAGGATTGCAAGTTATACCACAGGACAGTTGAGCCTTTTGACACATCAGCCTGTTGCAATATATCACATCATGCACTTTAAGCAATTTCTAAAATGTATAACCACTGAAAACCCAGACAGAATTAATCCCGATCTTTATGTAAAATGCAACAAAATACGCAGAACAGAATGAAATGGCTTTGATTACAATTTTTATAAGCATCAAAAAGTTCTCACTAACAGAACTTTGCTGGCAGAAGACAGGAGTTCACAGGCCAGAAGCACTCCTTCCTAATAAGACCTGAGATAATTCTATTTCAGGTCACAAAAAAATCCTCAAAATTAAGATTAACCTCAAAATTATCCTAGAAATCTAAACAAAACCTTCACTTTTATCAGAATCTCTTTTAAACCAGAACAGTCAATCCACAAGTTAAGTGACTCCCTCCCAAACCCAGCCATGGATCAAAACATTACCACCCTTTTCATGGTGTTAGGATTATCAAAGTTAGAACCATTTCAGAGGAAGAACTGATCTAGTTTAGGAACCTTAACCTGCTCCTGCTCCACATGGAAACCTACTCCTTTGTGAATGACAAGGTAGAAAACATAGCCCAAAACAGACTGGAGTGTCAACACTCACATATGAGAGGAAAGATGGAAGATGGGAGAGCATTTATTCTTTGGTAAGGAAATCTATGCCTCCATAACATGAGGGTTTACATTACTGTGCAGAATTTGAGGTAAAATTCAAAATTCCTCATAACCCATTGCTTGGAGTTTCAAACCCATAGAGTTTATCTTCTTGCAATTGCGTATAACAATATTACACTTTTAATACTACAAAACAATGAATGCTATTGTAACAATTAAGCAGAAAAATAAAAAAGACCCTATCCTATATATTGGTCAAGAGATTATCTGATACGTTTCTTTCTGGAAGTAAAGTTTTGCCCGACAGGACCCTTAAGAACAACTGAATAAACACGTAAGTCTCAGTTAAGAGAATAATGCCTCTTTAAACAAACAAAAAAAATCAATTTATAGAAGGGTAACCTTTAGCTAGATAAAGTTCCAGTAGTACCTCTGAATGATGCCCTACACTTCCATTCTCAGATCCAGAATGCTGCTCATTTCCTTCATCTTCAGCATCAGATCCTGAATCTCGTTCATCTTGCACTGGAGTAGCTCCACCATCATCTACTCCGAAGTGAAGAAAAGAAGAGTAAAACTCAGTGACATCTCCCAGTGTTTAAAAGAGCACTGGCAGTTACGATGAACAGGGAGCCGGGCAGCGCTACAATCAGGCTCTCGTTCTAACAGCGCGCTAATACAAACAGAGAGGATCTACTGGGAAGCTTTGGAACAGAAACAAACCCACACCTGATACTCCTAAAGAGATCGCAAAACTACTTATAACACGCACGCAAGCAGCGACTGATACACTAATCAAAACCCAGAACTAATCACGATAAAGAGGCGGCCGCTGTGCTGCGATCACGCCACCGGACCTGGTCCGGCCCCGTCGAT
>NW_010538129.1:5185-12722 GCF_000687285.1 Phaethon lepturus | reverse complement strand
TTAGTGATTCTGTGATTCTGTGAAATACAGTACACTTTATGCAGGCTGTTGACATCAAGCTCCTTTAGGATTTCGCCACAGAAATTATGCTAAGGGTGACACTGAAAGAAGAATCAGGCCCACATGTTTCCACCCTCTTTCTTTTTTGTCTCCTGAGTGCAGATTTGCAGTTAGGAGTAACATTATTCTTTCCATTTAAGAAACTCCCAGTAATTTGCAGAATTGGATTTGCAACCAGAGGATACTGAAACTTTAACTATTTTCAGCACTGTTTAGAGCATTCTGGCAATACAAAGGGAAAAAAAAAAAGAAAAAAAAAAGGAAAGATAAAGAGCTGTGATACCCCTGTGATATCACACATTTGTTTATCCCTGTGATAAACCAGCGGGATCAAGGGCACCCTCAGCAAGTTTGCAGATGACACCAAGCTGGGCGGTGCAGTTGGCACACCTGAGGGATGGGATGCCATCCAGAGGGGCCTGGACAAGCTCGAGGAGTGGGCCCATGTGAACCTTATGAGATTCAACAAAGCCAAGTGCAGGGTCCTGCACCTGGATTGGGGCAACCCCTGGTATCGGTACAGGCTGGGGGATAAAGGGAGGGAGAGCGCCCCTGCGGAGAAGGACTTGGGGGTACTGGTGGATGAAAAGCTGGACATGAGCCAATAATGTGCGCTCACAGCCCAGAAGGCCAGCCGTCTCCTGGGCTACACCAAAAGCAGTGTGGCCAGCAGGGCGAGGGAGGGGATTCTGCCCCTCTACTCTGCTTTGGTGAGAACCCCCATGCAGTGCTGCATCCAGCTCTGGAGCCCTCAGGACAAGAAAGACATGGATCTGTTGGAGCGGGTGCAGAGGAGGCCACAAAAATGGTCAGAGGGACAGAACAGCTTTCCTGTGAGGACAGGCTGAGAGAGCTGGTGGTGTTCAGCCTGGAGAAGAGAAGGCTCTGGGGACACTTTATTGCAGCCTGACAGTACTTAAAGGGGGCTTGTAAGAAAGATGGAGACAGACTTTTTAGCAGGGCCGGTTGCAATAGGACAATGGATAATGGTTTTCAACTAGAAGAGGATAGATTTGGACTAGATATAAGGAAGAAATTTTTCACAATGAGGGTCGTGAAACCCTGGCACAGGTTGCCCAGAGAGGTAGTGGATGCCCCATCCCTGGAAACATCCCAGGTCAGGTTGGACGGGGCTCTGAGCAACTGGATCTAGTTGAATATGTCCCTGCTCATTGCAGGGGGTTGGAGTAAATGAACTTTAAATGTCCCTTCCAACCCAAACTATTCTATGATTCTATGATCACAATCTCATGCACAGAAGGCACTCATGGGCTCTTAGAAGCTATATAGCTGTGGGTGTTCAATGTCAGCCAAAGGCATACTAATTAAGGTTCATTGTCATGATAGCAATAGCTACACAGTTTTCATGGCAGATAGAGTCTTAAAAGTATAAATACCTTTTGCTTTGAGTAGGATTTAATGTTTCTGGAAACACCACTCCTAATTTCTACTTCACAGGCATATAGACCCGCTTCCAACCCTGTGGCTAGACACCACCTCCTACAAATTCCTGTATGAAGCTTTTTGCTACCTCTGAATTCTCCCAGTCCCAGGCTCCTAGGGAGATCACGGGCCCCGTTCTTTTCAGTACCGGATTCTCTATTAAAGCCATGAACACTAATGGCTTGAACCTCAGTTAATGAAACATAACAACGTAACTGGAGGTATTCAGCTATCGGCACAAAGGAGAGAAGAAATAAATCCAGATAAAATAAATAAGTGCTATATTGAAGCGGTTAAATGACTAAACCACCAAGGACTAACTGCACGTCAGACAGTTCTTCCTTTAGTGAAAGGAAGTGTGCTGAGAGGAAATCTCCTTCAGTAACCATAAACACGGAGTAAAAGCACACATAGGACACCACGTATTACTCTCCAGCTATAATGACTTCCTGTCAAAAATGGACAAACAGGCAAAAGTCATTAATCTGACTTCTCTCTGTGTTTTGCTGAGGAGATAGAAACATAACATCAAGAGTCAAGCATGAAGCACTCCAAGCTAGCCAAGGAAACAGGCGAAATGAGAGCCGGCTCCGGACGATGCAGGGTGCCCCAGCCTGGCACTCCTCCAGAGCGCTCAGCCTGCCAGAGCAGCCACTGCCCAGGGCACGAGCAAACCTCCCTGCACCTGCAGCACATGGTGTTATGCAAACTACACCCCCAGGTGACACTGTAGAGATCTTTCAGTGATTGACTATTTGGGTCAGGGCCCGTAAGTATCCCCAGCTCGCAGCCCCTCGGTGCAGCCCAGCTGCCGGGGCACGTTTATCGTGCAGCGCTGGGTTCGGAGGTACGAGCCAGCAGCCAGTTTTAGCATATTGACTTGCAGCAGTTTGAGAATACTGTTAATCTAAACCACATACAACCAGTTGTGTCCTTAGTAGATCTTCAAATATTAGGTAGAATTTAGCTTTAATAAAAGACCATCATGTATTTAACCATGCCTTTGTAACTCATACATAATACAAACCGACAATTTGTTCCCTTTTTGCTTATGTGTAACATGACATGATACTCATCTTCAAATAAGGAACAGTAGCAACTTCATATATGGTTTTACAATGTAGCACTTTTCCTTTGTCTGACACCGGCCCTGAAAACAAAACGAGAATCCAAACCAACAAATTGACGTATCAGTCCAAGCTAAGTCATATTTTTGTGTGCAGCAATTGGGTGTTAGTCATTAACCTAGTTGAAAGTTTTTAAATACCACAGAGAAAGCAGGTTCATTCTTCCTTTTTAGTGCTATAGAAAAATAATATGGTGGCTTGAGTCCATTAATGACCAACAAAATTCATAGATAAGTGTGTGCTTTTTGTATTTTATTACACAGGAGAAATATACTCAAATACATCAAGAAGCCCCACATATGATGGATAGTTCTGGACTGAAATTCTTTATTGGCG
Organism: Phaethon lepturus; assembly: GCF_000687285.1. Classification (NCBI taxonomy): domain Eukaryota; kingdom Metazoa; phylum Chordata; class Aves; order Phaethontiformes; family Phaethontidae; genus Phaethon; species Phaethon lepturus. The sequence continues at coordinate 9,756 of NW_010538129.1, read as the reverse complement.
TGATCTGACATTCACTAGGCATTTCAAGAGAAATTCCCTGCTGGCCGTATTTGTGGGTGGCTGAGGTCATGTTTTGTCCAAGTTGTTCAGCTTCTCCCAGGCACCCCTGAGGAAGGGCGGTGGCTGTGCTGGGGAGTCTGGTGCCGATCCTTCTAATGGCCACGGTCGAAGCTGACAGAAATTGACCAATTTATATTTTTAACTCGATCTGTGGTTTTTAATTAATTCATAATTTTTTTTCCTCTTGGTGAGTTTTTCAAAACTCTTTCCGGTAGTTTCTCTGGGATTTATGAAATGCTGCACTAAGAATGAAAGGAGGCTTTTCAGGACATCTCTGCTGTGTATGGTAGTGCATGTGTCTGGCTGTAGGCACATTGCCGTGTGCTTCATTTAAAAACTGAAACAAATGCATCGAACACATTTCAGATTAAATATGATCATTCATTTTCCCCTTTCTCCATATTCATAGAGTTATTTCTAGAAGGAACACCACATCATCTTTCACTGGTAAAAGAAGAGCTTTCCCCTGCAAAGTCACGATCCAAGAAACTATTAAACTTCAGGATGGCTTCAGTGCCATTCAGTTCAAGGTTAGGAAATGATATGTGCAGTACCTGAGTTTTTGTTGTGATGTATATCACCTCAGAGAGATAACCGAAAGTAACTATCTCTGCAGCTGCGAAGCCTAATAATAGTGAAATGCTTTCAAAAAACGGGCAAGTGACTTCAAAATAAAAATCAAATTCAAAACTGAAGAAACTCATTAAACCCAGGACCAGTTCCTAGGGAAAAAAAAAAAAAAAAGAAAAAAAAGGCACACTGTCTCTACTGTGTGGGTATTGTATGTGTTCATTCAATTTTTGAGTTCAATAAAATTAGTTTAAATACAACATGCAGGTTACATTTCCAAGCTGTGTTTCAGGAAAGGCCTTTTCAACGTATCCTCATGGGAAAATCGTGCCACGGTTTAAGTGGTGACATTTCAGAAAGCAGAAAAGTTGCACAGTACGAAATTGTCTGTGAAAGAGATTAATATGTTATTTATTATGATAAGTACTAGTTATGTCCAATCATTCAGAATTTACTCTTCAGTGTGTGCAAGGGGAATGCAAGCTACTTAGGTTGCAATTAAATGCACCTTAGACTATTGAAATTATGAAGAAATAGTAGGAGAAACATAAAAGAAATCTTACAACTGAGCTATGAGAGGGTCAAAAAAGCAGCTCTTAATTTTTTATGACAGACATAACAGGGCAGATCAGAAAGCACAGACACATTGCAGACCTCAGGTTCTGGAAGAATAAGGCAATGAGTTAAACATCAGCAGACTGGTCAATATTATTTCTGAGAGTATAAACTGCACTCTCACAATTTCTTCTAGGATTACTGAGAAGAGGCCAAAGCCCAGTTTTAGGCTGGTATTATAACAACTCTTCTGATGCAAAATTTGACTCACTTTCTCAGGAAAATTAAATGTTCCATACTGAAAGTCTGTTTAGAGGGGGACTCCAGCTGGATACCACTCAGGTCTGTACTCCCTCATATAAATCTCAAAGACTGCAGGAAAGGTTGCAAGAATCCATAGAAAACAAAAGCTGCACAGAGCATGCCAGTGGAAAGCAGAACTGCCCAAGCAGCAATACCTGGCTCTTCCAGCTATCTACCCCTTCAGAAAGGGAAAAACAATCACATTTACTGACTGCACCAAAACAAAGATAACAATAAACTCCACTTAGAAGCGTGTAGATCTTCCCAAAAGTCATACTGGAAGAAATGCAAATTTCAGGTTTTGGTTTAAATATGCACATTTGCAAACTTACAGTCAGTGATTCTTCAGATTCTCACTCTTTTACAGAAACGTGCAAGACATGCTAAGCCAAGAAAAATAAGCTTGCCTGAGATTCTCCACTCTGCTGCACAGGTACAAAATCCTCAGAACCTGAATAAATGGCAACACTTCAGAGTTATGCTATGGCAAGGTCAGTCTAAGTCCTGGTAGATGTGGTTTTTGAAGCAAACCTGTTTAACAGTAATTGCTTTTAATGACTATACCTGAACGCATTTCAACTGTTTGCAAGGGCACACTATTTATAGATTCCAGAGAATGTTAAAAGCAGGTGAGGGAACTGCGTAGGTTTCTGTGCTGTTCATGACCTCTTACCTACTTGAATCTTCTACAGACATGGGGAGAGGGCAAAACTGACAACATGTGTACCTAAACTTCAGTGGCTCTTAGTTTTACACCATTCATAAAACTTTCCTACTCCATGCCATCTCACTGACTATTAGACTGGTGATCTGAGTATCGTGTTTGTGATCATTGCATTTGGCCTCAGTGTAGAAGTGAGAGCAGCACCCATTAAATCTGTGTATGTGAACTCCTGTACAAATATCAAATTCCTGATTCAGTGTGCCCGAACTTAAATGGTGCTAAATATTTTCTTTTGACATAACAACACTGTACTGAACTTTGAGAAACTCACTTTCCAAGCTATGCTTCTCAGTAATAGCTAAAAGTTATGCGTCTCAGCTCCACAGCTTTTGAGAATAAAAACTGAGAACAAAGTCTCTGTGTAAAGCAGCTCACAGATTAAAATATAGACAAGTGATTAAAACACCAACAGAATGTAAAGCTTTTCCTTATTCATTACTACATTATGCAAACTGTAGGATCCAAGCACTTCATGGTTGCCAATAATAAATAATGATGAGACATTCAGTTTTCAAATTGTGTATAATACTGAAAATTTTGCTAATAATTTTGCACCTGTGTACTATAATTACATATTTCCTCTTAGATATTAATAATAATAAGATATGATTAGCATATTTTAATTTAAGGAATGGAAGAAAGATTATGTTTTGCTTCTTTTTGATTTGGAGGAGAGACACTTTACTATGAAACAGTTTTTCTGTTGAAAACTCATGGAAAAATACTGACTGTCTTTATCACAAGTGGTTCAAAAAGAAAGTGATATTTTAGCAGGTGTCAATCCAGTAAGAACTATTATCAAGACTTCCATTACTTTTGTCTAATCAGTGAATATATAGTTACAAATTATTCATATACCTGCAACTATGTTCCTAATGCTTCAACAGGCACTATTTCCAACACCACTTTAGATTGCTTAGAATAAATTATAAATGTAACATTCATTAGTTAAAACAGATTCCCGGTAACATCACTACCAACAGTGTTAAAAGAAACTTCATGAAGTTTCATCATGAGATACGCATAGTAGCATAAAGAAAATAGATATGAGCATTTAATTACTAACTGAAAAAATGTTAAAATATAACTCATAAATTTGCCAAGCTTTGCATTCTAGAAATAGTCTTCTCATTTATTTATTTTGTTTAGATATATTTAATGGTTACAGTAAAGAGAGGTTGAGTGACATTTCAAAGAGGACAAGGGATCATTAGAAATAATAGGTTGCACTTCCGATAGTGGGGAAAGCGATCATTCAAGCTTAATTAGTAAAAGCATTTAAGAGGCTGGATGGTGCTTAGAAACAAAGGCAAAATAGATCAGTGTCTAGAAGCTGAATGCATTGTAAACAGTTATTTTAAAAGCCCAACTCTTCCTCCTAGTTGAGCTGATAAGAGAAAGAAATACTGCAGTGTCGTAGACTTACAAAACTCTGGTTGTAGATCTGTACAGCCAATTGTTTACCTTCCAAAGATCATGAAGAAAAGAAAGAAGATTGTATTTGAAAGGCTGATGTTGAGTAAGTTCAGCAACACCTCCCACAATGGACTACTATGCTCTTTGCTATGTACTTTATGTGTTCTGCTTAAGTTTGAGAATTGATAAACAGATGGTGAAAACTGTTGTTCTGCTACAGGTTTCTTCTGCAATCTTATCTTTCCTTACATATTTCTATGATATTTTTTTCTACAGTATGCTGCTCTCTTCCAGTTATTTCTTCCATTCCATTTGTTTTATCTATAAAGGTGAGGGAAGGAATGAGGAGAGACAACATGTGGCCACCAGTGTTTTATTGAGAAAAATGTATTGTAGAAAAGAAGAATCAAAAAGAAATTGGGTTGTAGTTTTCAATCTATTGAAATCCATGATCATGTTTTTCTCCCTCTAGCAAGTATTCCAAAGGTTTGGCCAGTTGTCAGGAAAACTCCCTCATGTGCTCATGAATTGATGGCTATTTTTGAAGATTTCAATGTCCAGTGGAATACAGATACCATGGAAAATCATGACTCTAGAGGAAGAGACAGGCAGTCTTTCAGTCTGCTTGGGGTTACTTACTTGGAAGACTGAATTAATTTGTCCTCTGTATCAACAAAGATGCAGTGAAAGAAGAGCACATGAAATTTGCTGGAATGCATTCAAGACATGCAGTTCCATTTCTAGGCCATATGCCCTGAAAATGACTTAGGTAATTTTCTCATATGTAAAAGGGGTTGAATTAAACCAATCTTTCTCCCAAAGACATTGTGAGGTTAAACACAATATTATTTTCAGTTAAAAAATACATCATGCATTGAGAAAATACTGTACTTTTTGTGCAAGACGTTGCATTTCTAATGTGACTAGAAGTCCTAGAAAAAAA